>NC_057805.1:115812073-115822054 GCF_018294505.1 Triticum aestivum
GGGGGGGGTAGGCGCGCCCCCCTACCTTGTGCCCTCCTGGTAGCTTTCTTGACGTAGGGCCCAAGTCCTCTGGATCACGTTTGTTTCGAAAATCACGTTCCCGAAGGTTTCATTCCGTTTGGACTCCGTTTGATATTCTTTTTCTGTGAAACTCTGAAATAGGCAAAAAAACAGCAATTCTGGGCTGGGCCTCCTGTTAATAGCTTAGTCCCAAAAAAATATAAAAGTGTATAATAAAGACGAATAATGTCCAAAACAGAATATAATATAGCATGGAGCAATAAAAATTTATAGATACGTTGGAGACGTATCAATCGGCGCAGGGCTTCGCCTAAGCACTACGACGATATGATCGAGGTGTGTAACTGTGGAGGGGGCCACCGCACACGGCTAAGATAAGACTTGATGTGCCTTTGGGGTGCCCCCCTCCCACATATATAAACGGGGGAGGAGAGGTGGCCGACCCAAGGGGGGGCGCGCCAAGGGGGGAGTCCTACTTGGACTCCCGGTCCAAGTAGGATTCGGCCCCCTCCTTTCCTTTTCCGGAGAAGGGGGAAAGGGGAAAGAGGTGGAGGAGAAGAAGGAAAAGGGGGCCCCCCCAACCCTAGTCCAATTTGGTTTGGGCTTGGGGAGGGGCGCCTCCACCTGGTCGCCGCCTCCTCTCTCCACTAGGGCCCATGAAGGCCCATTAACTCCCCCGGGGGGGGGGGTTCGGTAACCCCCAGTACTCCAAAACTTATCCGAAACGACCTGAACCATTCCGGTGTCCGAATGTAAACTTCCAATATATGAATCTTTACCTCTCGACCATTTCGAAACTCCTCGTCATGTCCGTGATCTCATACGGGACTCCGAACAAACTTCGGTCATCAAATCACATAACTCATAATACAAATCATCATCGAACGTTAAGCGTGCGGACCCTACGGGTTCGAGAACTATGTAGACATGACCGAGACACATGTCCGGTCAATTACCAATAGTGGAACCTGGATGCTCATATTGGCTCCTACATATTCTACGAAGATCTTTATCGGTCAAACCTAATAACGACATACGTTGTTCCCTTTGTCATCGGTATGTTACTTGCCCAAGATTCGATCGTCGGTATCGTCATACCTAGTTCAATCTCGTCACCGGCAAGTCTTGTTACTCGTTTCGTAATGCATCATCCCGTAACTAACTCATTAGTCACATTGCTTGCAAGGCTCATAGTGATGTGCATTACCGAGAGGGCCCAGAGATACCTCTCTGATACACGGAGTGATAAATCCTAATCTCGATCTATGCCAACTCAACAAACACCATCGGAGACACCTGTAGAGCATCTTTATAATCACCTAGTTACGTTGTGACATTTGATAGCACACAAGGTGTTCCTTCGGTATTCGGGAGTTGCATAATCTTATAGTCAGAGGAACATGTATAAGTCATGAAGAAAGCAATAGCAATAAAACTAAACAATCATAATGCTAAGCTAACGGATGGGTCTTGTCCATCAAATCATTCTCTAATGATGTGATCCCGTTCATCAAATGACAACACATGTCTATGGCTAGGAAACTTGACCAACTTTGATTAACGAGCTAGTCAAGTAGAGGCATACTAGGGACACTCTGTTTGTCTATGTATTCACACATGTACTAAGTTTCCGGTTAATACAATTCTAGCATGAATAATAAACATTTATCATGATACAAGGAAAATATAAATAACAACTTTATTATTGCCTCTAGGGCATATTTCCTTCAGTCTCCCACTTGCACTAGAGTCAATAATCTAGATTACATAGTAATGATTCTAACACCCATGGAGTCTTGGTGATGATCATGTTTTTCTCGTGAGAGAGGCTTAGTCAACGGGTCTGCAACATTCAGATCCGTATGTATCTTGCAAATCTCTATGTCTCCCTCCTTGAATTGATCGCGGATGGAATTAAAACTTCTCTTGATGTGCCTGCTTCTCTTGTGAAATCTAGATTCCTTTGCCAAGGCAATTGCACCAGTATTGTCACAAAAGATTTTCATTGGACCCGATGCACTAGGTTTTACACCTAGATCGGATATGAACTCCTTCCTCCAGACTCCTTCATTTGCTGCTTCCGAAGCAGCTATGTACTCCGCTTCACACGTAGATACCGCCACGACGCTCTGCTTAGAACTGCACCAACTGACGGCTCCACCATTCAATATAAATACGTATCCGGTTTGTGACTTAGAGTCATCTGGATCAGTGTCAAAGCTTGCATCGACGTAACCATTTACGACGAGCTCTTTGTCACCTCCATAAACGAGAAACATATCCTTAGTCCTTTTCAGGTATTTCAGGATGTTCTTGACCGCTGTCCAGTGATCCACTCCTGGATTACTTTGGTACCTCCCTGCTAAACTAATAGCAAGGCACACATCAGGTCTGGTACAAAGCATTGCATACATGATTGAACCTATGGCTGAGGCATAGGGCATGACTTTCATTTTCTCTCTATCTTCTGCAATGGTTGGGCATTGAGTCTAACTCAACTTCACACCTTGTAACACAGGAAAGAACCATTTCTTTGACTGATCCATTTTGAACTTCTTCAAAACTTTATCAAGGTATGTGCTTTGTGAAAGTCCAATTAAGCGTCTTGATCTATCCCTATAGATGTTGATGCCCAATATATAAGAAGCTTCACTGAGGTCCTTCATTGAAAAATTCTTATTCAAGTATCCTTTTATGCTATCCAGAAATTCTTTATTATTTCCAATCAACAATATGTCATCCACATATAATATTAGAAATGCTACAGAGCTCCCACTCACTTTCTTGTAAATACAGGCTTCTCCAAAAGTCTGTATAAAACCATATGCCTTGATCACACTATCAAAGCGTATATTCCAACTCCGAGAGGCTTGCACCAGTCCATAAATGGATCGACGGGGCTTGCACACTTTGTTAGCACCTTTTGGATCGACAAAACCTTCTGGTTGCATCATATACAACTCTTATGTAAGATATCCATTAAGGAATGCAGTTTTGACATCCATTTGCAAAATTTCATAATCATAAAATACGGCAATTGCTAACATGATTCGGACAGACTTAAGCATCGCTACGGGTGAGAAAGTCTCATCGTAGTCAACTCCTTGAACTTGTCGAAAACCTTTTGCAACAAGTCGATCTTTATAGACAGTAATATTACCGTTAGCGTTAGTCTTCTTCTTGTAGATCCATTTAGTTTCTATGGTTTTCCGATCATCGGGCAAGTCAACCAAAGTCCATACTTTGTTCTCATACATGGATCCCATCTCAGATTTCATGGCCTCAAGCCATTTTGCGGAATCTAGGCTCATCATCGCTTCCTCATAGTTCGTAGGTTCATCATGGTCAAGTAACATGACTTCCAGAACAGGATTACCGTACCACTCTGGTGCAGATCTTACTCTGGTTGACCTACGAGGTTCAGTAGTAACTTGATCCGAAGTTTCATGATCATCATCATTAGCTTCCTCAATGATTGGTGTAGGAATCACTAGAACTGATTTCTGTGATGTACTACTTTCCAATTCGGGAGCAGGTACAATTACCTCATCAAGTTCTACTTTCCTCCCACTCACTTCTTTCGAGAGAAACTCCTTCTCTAAAAAGGATCCATTCTTAGCAACTAATTTTTTGCCTTCGGATCTGTGATAGAAGGTGTACCCAACAGTTTCCTTTGGGTATCCTATGAAGACACATTTCTCCGATTTGGGCTCGAGCTTATCAGGTTGAAGTTTTTTCACATAAGCATCACAGCCCCAAACTTTAAGAAACGACAACTTGGGTATCTTGCCAAACCACAGTTCATATGGTGTCGTCTCAAGGGATTTAGATGGTGGCCTATTTAACGTGAATGCAGCCTTCTCTAAAGCATAACCCCAAAATGATAGCGGTAAATCAGTAAGAGACATCTTAGATTGCACCATATCTAATAAAGTGCGGTTACAACGTTAGGACACACCATTACGCTGTGGTGTTCCAAGTGGCGTGAGTTGCAAACTATTCCGCATTGTTTCAAATGAAGACCAAACTCATAACTCAAATATTCACCTCCACGACCAAATCGTAGAAACTTTATTTTCTTGTTACGATGATTTTCCACTTCACTCTGAAATTCTTTGAACTTTTCAAATGTTCCAGACTTATGTTTCATCAAGTAGATATACCCATATCTGCTCAAATCATCTGTGAAGGTTAGAAAATAACGATGCCCGCTGCGAGCCTCAACACTCATCGGACCACATACATCAGTATGTATTATTTCCAACAAGTCAATTGCTCGCCCCATTGTTCCGGAGAATGGAGTCTTAGTCATCTTGCCCATGAGGCATGGTTCACAAGCATCAAGTGATTCACAATCAAGTGATTCCAAAAGTCCATCAGCATGGAGTATCTTCATGCGCTTTATACCAATATGACCTAAATGGAAGTGCCACAAATAATTTGCACTATCATTATTAACCTTGCATCTTTTGGCTTCAATATTATGAACATGTGTATCACTACTATCGAGATTCAAAAAAATAGACCACTCATCAAGGGTGCATGACCATAAAAGATATTACTCATATAAATAGAACAACCATTATTCTCTGATTTAAATGAATAACCGTCTTGCATCAAACAAGATCCAAATATAATGTTCATGCTTAACGCTGGCACCAAATAACAATTATTCAGGTCTAAAACTAATCCCGAAGGTAGATGTAGAGGTAGCGTGCCGACCGCGATCACATCGACTTTGGAACCATTTCCCACACGCATCGTCACCTCGTCCTTAGCCAATCTTCGTTTAATCCGTAGCCCCTGTTTCGAGTTGCAAATATGAGCAACAGAACCAGTATCAAATACCCAGGCGCTACTACGAGCATTAGTAAGGTACACATCAATATCATGTATATCAAATATACCTTTTACTTCGCCATCCTTCTTATCCGCCAAATACTTGGGGCAGTTCCACTTCTAGTGACCAGCCCTTTGCAGTAGAAGCACTCAGTCTCAGGCTTAGGTCCAGACTTGGGCTTCTTCACTTGAGCAGCAACTTGCTTGCCATTCTTCTTGAAGTTCCCTTTCTTCCCTTTGCCCTTCTTCTTGAAACTAGTGGTCTTGTTAACCATCAACACTTGATGCCCCTTCTTGATTTCTACCTCCACAGCCTTTAGCATCGCGAAGAGCTCGGGAATTGTCTTATCCATCCCTTGCATATTATAGTTCATCACGAAGCTTTTGTAGCTTGGTGGCAGTGATTGAAGAACTCTGTCACTGATAGTATCATCAGGAAGATTAACTCCCAGTTGAGTCAAGTGGTTGTGGTACCCAGACATTCTGAGTATATGTTCATTGACAGAACTATTCTCCTCCATCTTGCAGCCGTATAACTTATTGGAGACTTCATATCTCTCAATCCGAGCATTTGCTTGAAATATTAACTTCAACTCCTGGAACATCTCATATGCTTCATGACGTTCAAAACGCCGTTGAAGTCCCGATTCTAAGCCGTAAAGTATGGCACACTGAACTATCGAGTAGTCATCAGCTCTGCTCTGCTAGACGTTCATAACGTCCGGAGTTGCTCCTGCAGCGGGTCTTGCACCTAGCGGTGCTTCCAGGACGTAATTCTTTTGTGCAGCAATGAGGGTAATCCTCAAGTACGGACCCAGTCCGTGTAATTGCTACCATCATCTTTCAACCTAGCTTTCTCTAGGAACGCATTAAAATTCAAGGGAACGGTAGTACGGGCCATTGATCTACAACAACATAGACATGCAAAATATTATCAGGTACTAAGTTCATGCTAAATTAAAGTTCAATTAATCAAATTATTTAAGAACTCCCACTTAGATAGACATCCCTCCAGTCATCTAAATGATCACGTGATCCATATCAACTAAACCATGTCCGATCATCACGTGAGATGGAGTAGCTTTCAATGGTGAACATCACTATGTTGATCATATCTACTATATGATTCACGTTCGCCCTTTCGGTCTCAGTGTTTCGAGGCCATATCTGCATATGCTAGGCTCGTCAAGTTTAACCCGAGTATTCTGCGTGTGCAAAACTGGCTGGCACCCGCTGTATGTGAACGTAGAGCTTATCACACCCGATCATCACGTGGTGTCTCGGCACGACGAACTGTAGCAACGGTGCATACTCAGGGAGAACACCTGTACCTTGAAATTCAGTGAGGGATCATCTTATAATGCTACCGCCGTACTAAGCAAAATAAGATGCATAAAGGATAAACATCACATGCAATCAAAATAAGTGATATGATATGGCCATCATCATCTTGTGCCTTTTATCTCCATCTCCAAAGCACCGTCATGATCACCATCGTCACCGGCTTGACACCTTGATATCCATCATAGCATCGTTGTAAAGTAAAGCAATTACATGGCGATTGCATTTCATACAATAAAGCGACAACCATAAGGCTCCTGCCAGTTGCCGATAACTTTTACAAAACATGATCATCTCATACAACAATTTATATATCATCACGTCTTGACCATATCACATCACAACAAGCCCTGCAAAAACAAGTTAGACGTCCTCTAATTCGTTGTTGCAAGTTTTACGTGGCTGCTACGGGCTTCTAGCAAGAACCGTTCTTACCCACGCATCAAAACCACAACATTTTTTCGTCAAGTGTGTTGTTTTAACCTTCAACAAGGACCGGGCGTAGTCAAACTCGATTCAACTAAAGTTGGAAAAACAGACACCCGCTAGCCACCTGTGTGCGAAGCACGTCGGTAGAACCAGTCTCATGAACGCGGTCATGTAATGTCGGTCCGGGCCGCTTCATCCAACAATACCACCGAATCAAAGTAAGACGTTGCTAGTAAGTAGTATGACTATTATCGCCCACAACTCATTGTGTTCTACTTGTGCATATAACATCTACGCATAGACCTGGCTCGGATGCCACTGTTGGGGAACGCAGTATTTCAAAATATTTACCTACGATCACGCAAGATCTATCTAGGAGATGCATAGCGACGAGCGGGGAGATTGTGTCCACGTACCCTCGTAGACCGAAAGCGGAAGCGTTTAGTAACGCGGTTGATGTAGTCGAACGTCTTTGCGATCCAACCGATCCAAGCATCGAACGTACGGCACCTCCGCGTTCAGCACACGTTCAGCTCGATGACGTCCCTCGAGCTCTTGATCCAGTTGAGGACCAGGGAGAGTTCCGTCAGCACGACGGCGTGGCGACGGTGATGATGAAATTACCGGTGCAGGGCTTCGCATAAGCACTACCACTATATGATCGAGGTGTGTAACTGTGGAGGGGGCATCGCACACGGCTAAGAGAAGACTTGATGTGCCTTTGGGGTGCCCCCTCACACATATATAAAGGGGGAGGAGAGGTGGTCGGCCCAAGGGAGGCACGCCATGGGGGGGGGAGTCCTACTTGGACTCTCGGTCCAAGTAGGATTCGGCCCCCTCCTTTCCTTTCCAGAGAAGGGAGAAGGGTAAAGAGGTGGAGGAGAAGAAGGAAAAGGGGGGCCTCCCCCCCAACCCTAGTCCAATTCGGTTTGGGCTTGGGGAGACGCGCGCCTCCACCTGGCCGCCGCCTCTTCTCTCCACTAGGGCCCATGAAGGCCCATTAACTCCCCCGGGGGGTTCTGGTAACCCCCGGTACTGCGAAACTTATCCAAAATGACCCGAACCATTCCGGTGTCCGAATGTAACCTTCCAATATATGAATCTTTACCTCTCAACCATTTCGAGACTCCTCGTCATGTCCGTGATCTCATCTGGGACTCCGAACAAACTTCGGTCATCAAATCACCTAACTCATAATACAAATCATCATCGAACGTTAAGCGTGCGGACCCTACGGGTTCGAGAACTATGTAGACATGACCGAGACATATCTCCGATAAATAACGAATAGCGGAACCTGGATGCTCATATTGGCTCCTACATATTCTACGAAGATCTTTATCGGTCAAACCGCATAACAACATACGTTGTTCCTGTAGCGACCAGACCTCAAACAGTCTGTGCTACTGTGCACCAGTGTCATCCCTGGATCAGTAATGCTGACACGCACAGTAAAAATGGAGGATTTATAACAGAGTAGCAATCACACACTTATTATAACGAGTATCTCAAAAGAGAATAAGTATGATAAATATGGCTTAAGGCCATCTAATACGATAACAGCGGAAGGCTTGGAAGATAAGTGAGTCCATCAACTCCAACGGCATCACTGAGTATAAGACCACGACCTAAGGTACCTTACTCGTCGTCTGAAAAGTCTGCAACATGAAACGTTGCAGCCCGAAAATGGGTCAGCACATGGAATATGCTGGCAATGTAACACATAGAGAATAATGAATATAATAATGCTATACTACATGCATATATGGCTGGTGGAAAGCTCTATGGTTACAGTTTTGCGAAAAGCCAATTTTTCCCTACTGCAAAGGAATAAATTTTATTTAACTATCATAGTGGTTGTTAAACATTGAGAAGGTACCTCCAACTCAATCCCAATTAAGTAACATCATTAACCCAACAAAATTAATTAAAGTAACATGATGATGAGATTCACATGATAATCCAGGTACTAGATACTCAAGATGTCCATAACCGGGGACACGGCTAACCATGATTAGTTTGTACACTCTGCAAAGGTTTGTGCACTTTTCCCACAAGACTCGATCGCCTCCGCTTGATTTTCGCACTACATGATGTTTGAGAAACGGATGACCGAGACACAGTCTTTCAGAAGTGTTTGCACCTTATGATGTGATAGACCGGTACACCTACTTCCCCTACATCTGCTAGTCTACCACTGTAAGAGTTCACACAACTTAATCAACTATGCTAGAGCCCATAATAGCTTGTGGCTGCACAAGGAAGTTTCTAGCATGAATAATCTCATGATCCCTTTGAACCTGGGTGGCGGTCCAAAAGAAAAACAGGCAATCCTGGAATACCCAGGTACCTCAATCCACCCAGATGTGAGTTTTAGTTGCCACCTTAGGTAAACCATTAATTAACAATCTCACATCTGTCATGAATATCTCTCAAACCCAATCCACGTCTACAAGCATAGCATGACAATATAAGCAAACGTAGAAGTAACTCCCAAGGGTTTGATAAATAAAACAGGTAATAGGTACTACCTCAACTACTTCCCAGTACCCACAGTTTAATTAGATCCTAACCATGCAGTGTATGAGGATTGATCTAATGCAATAAAAATTGGGTATGGAAAAGTATGATCAAAGTGTTACTTGCCTTGCTGATGATCCGCGAAACCTAGAGATTCGAAGTAACAAGCGGCGCACTCCGGGTACTCTATCGCAAACAAACAAGCAAACAATAAGTAATCATATAATGCACAAGTAAAACTCGAATAAAAGATCCAATCAGCAAGTTCAACTTAAGAACTCCGGTTTGCAAAAAGAATCAAATAGAACGAAGCAACGAAAACCAAACGGCGAAAGAAACGAGCTTCGTTTACTAATCTGGATCTAGGTCAAATTTTACAGTAGCAAAAACTTGTTTGAGTGGGTTAAACGGAAAGAGAATTTCGAGACGAAACTCTAGGCGCTTGAATCGCCTGATTCCGATAAACGAGCGATAAGTTAAACGAAAACGAAGATCTGATCATAAATCACGATCTGGAATAATCGCGGAAAAATCCGACGAAAAAGAAAAACTGATGAACGGTTAAACGAACGAACGTTCGTTAACAGCGGCAATCCGACGAACACATTCGTTAAAACGAGTGGGTCGGTGAACGTTCACTAAATAATAAAACCGAAAAAAATAAACCGATCTGAAAAAAACGAAAACTAGGGTTTAGAAAAAAAACAAATCGTTTTTTTAGAAAACCAGCAAGGCGGCGGCGGCGGCTCGGCTACCTCGTCGGGACGGGCTCCGGCGGGGTCGGGCGGGGCTCTGGCGGGGCTCGGCGAGGGCGGCGGGGTGTGGCGGGGC
>NC_057805.1:115822460-115830572 GCF_018294505.1 Triticum aestivum
CTTGGGGCGGCGGCGCGGGCGCGAGGGAGAGGGGCGGCGACGGGGTGGAGAGAGGCGGCGTGGTGGGGGGTATATAAGGAGGGGGCTTCGCCGGCTTGGGGAAGGGGGCGCCGGGGAGGCGTAGGCGAGCGGGACTCGGCGGCGGCGGCCGTGCTCGCCTCGGTCTCCAGGAGGGAGACGGGGCGCGGGGTGGGCCGGCCTGGCTCGGCTGGGCCTCGGCCCAGTCGGGCGCGGGGATTTTTTATTTTTTAAAATATTTCGCCGAATAAGAAAAATCGCAGAAAATAAATAAAAATCCAAAAATGATAAAACAAATTTTCCCTGTCTAATTAAAATAATTAGAACAAGGTGAACATTTTTCTTGTCCCAAAATGCAGTTTTGAAAACGTGCAATTTTTTTAATGCAATTAAAATTGCAAATAAAATCCGAATAAAATCCAATATTTGATTTTAATATTTTTCCTCCAATATTCCAAGTATTTTGGAGAAGTCATATTTTCTCCTCTCATTTATTTTTAATATGAAATATTCTTCGGAGAGAAAAATAGTTAAAATCAAAATCCTCGTTTTGTATTTGATAAAAATCAAATATGAAAAATCGGGAAAATCCCCAACTCTCTCCGAGGGTCCTTGAGTTGCTTAGGATTTATCGAGGATTTGCCAAAATGCGATAAAATATGACATGCAATGATGATCTAATGTATAACATTCCAAATTGGAAATTTGGGATGTTACAAACCTACCCCCTTAAGATGAATCTCGCCCTCGAGATTCGGGTTGGCTAGAAAATAGGTGAGAGTGGTTCTTCCGTAGATCTTCCTCTCGCTCCCAGGAGGCTTCATCTTTTGTATGGTGACTCCACTGGACTTTGCAAAACTTGATAACCTTACTGCGGGTGACTCGGCTGGCATACTCAAGAATCTTAACTAGTTTCTCCACATAGGTCAAATCACTTTCCAGCTGAATCGCTTCCATTGGCACTGTATCTCTCAGTGGTATCTCAGCCATCTCTGCGTGGCACTTCTTCAACTGGGAAACGTGAAATACATCATGAACTCCTGACAATCCTTCGGGCAATTCCAGCTTGTAGGCAACTTCTCCCATACGTTCCAAAACTCTGTATGGTCCGATAAAACGAGGCGCTAACTTTCCCTTAACTCCAAAGCGCTTCACTCCTCGAAGTGGTGATACTCGAAGATAAACTCTGTCTCCGACTTCGTGAACTGTCTCCTTACGTTTTGAATCCGCATAGCTCTTCTGTCTGGACTGGGCTACCTTGAGCCTATCGCGAATCAACCTCACTTTCTGTTCAGACTCCTTAATCAAATCTGGTCCAAACAACTGACGGTCTCCAACTTCGTCCCATAATAATGGTGTTCTACACCTCCTTCCGTACAAAGCTTCGAAAGGGGCCATCTTCAAACTGGTTTGATAACTGTTGTTGTAAGAAAATTCTGCATATGGCAAATTGTCGTCCCAACTAGATCCATAATCTAGCGCACAAGCTCTCAACATGTCTTCCAAAATCTGATTGACTCTCTTGGTCTGTCCATCTGTCTGTGGGTGAAAGGCTGTACTGAATTCTAGCCTGGTTCCCAAAGTTTCATGTAACTGATTCCAAAACTTCAAAGTAAACTGGGTTCCTCTATCCGATACAATGGTCCTCGGAACTCCATGCAAACATACGATTCTGGTCATGTATATCTTTGCCAACTTAGCACTGGTGTAAGTGGTCTTCACTGGAATGAAATGAGCTACTTTCGTCAAACGGTCGACTACAACCCATATTGAGTCATAGCCTGAACGAGTCCTGGGCAATCCCGTGATAAAATCCATGCCTAGTTTATCCCACTTCCATTCGGGTATCGGCAATGGTTGTAGCAATCCCGCTGGCTTCTGATGTTCTGCCTTCACTCTCTGACATACATCACAAACTGCTACATACTCTGCAATATCCTTCTTCATTCCGGTCCACCAGAAAGTATTCTTCAAATCCAAATACATCTTGGTATTTCCTGGGTGAATCGAGTATGGTGAATCATGGGCCTCTTGCAAAATCAACTTCCTGATCTCCGGATCATTGGGCACATAGACGCGGTCCTGAAACCATAAGGTATCATGCTCATCCTCACGAAATCCCTTGGCTTTTCCTTTGCTCAACTTTTCCTTTATCTCGTCAATTTCCTTGTCTGTCTTCTGAGCTTCTCTGATCTTTTCCATCAAGGTAGACTGAATCTCCAATGTCGCTAAATAGCCTCTTGGAACTATCTCCAAACATAGCTCGCGAAGATCCTCGGCTAACTCCCGGGGTAACTCTCCTGTCATGAGTGTGTTGACATGGCTCTTGCGGCTCAACGCATCTGCTACTACGTTAGCCTTCCCTGGGTGATAATGCAATCTCATATCATAGTCCTTAATAAGTTCCAACCATCTCCTCTGCCTGAGATTTAACTCCTTCTGCGTGAAAATGTACTTCAAACTCTTGTGATCCGTGTACACCTCACAATGGTTTCCGATGAGAAAATGTCTCCATGTCTTCAACGCATGCACTACGGCTGCTAATTCCAAATCATGCGTGGCATAATTCTTCTCATGGGGTTTAAGTTGTCGTGAAGCATATGACACAACTCTTCCTTCCTGCATAAGTACTGCTCCAAGTCCTCGACGAGAAGCGTCGCAATAAACTTCATAATCCTTGCGTTGATCTGGCAGAATCAACACTGGTGATGTAACCAATCGTCTCTTCAACTCTTGGAAACTAGCTTCACATTACTCAGTCCAATTGAACTTGGTGTCCTTGTTCAATAGCTCAGTCATGGGTTTTGCAATCTTTGAGAAATTCTCAATAAACCTCCGGTAGTATCCTGCAAGTCCAAGAAAACTCCGGATCTCTCCAACTGTCGTGGGTGATTCCCAACTTGTTACCGTGCCAACTTTGGCGGGGTCTACTGCTATTCCTTCTCCGGATATAACATGTCCGAGGAATCCAACTTTCTTCAGCCAAAATTCACATTTGCTGAACTTGGCGTATAACTGATGTTCTCTGAGCTTCTCAAGTACCAAACGCAAATGCTCCTTATGCTCTTCTTCATTCTTGCAATAGACTAAAATATCGTCAATGAACACCACGACGAACTTATCCAAAAACTCCATAAACACTTTGTTCATCAGGTTCATGAAATAGGCAGGTGCGTTAGTCAGACCAAACGACATAACGGTATACTCATATAGCCCATATCTGGTGGTAAAAGCCGTCTTAGGTATATCCTGCTCTCGAATCTTTAACTGATGGTATCCTGATCGTAGATCGATCTTGGAAAATACCTTAGCTCCTTGTAAGCGGTCAAACAAATCATTGATCATCGGCAGTGGGTACTTGTTTTTGATGGTCACTTCATTCAATCCTCGATAATCCACAACCATCCTCAACGATCCATCTTTCTTCTCCACTAGAAGTACGGGCGATCCCCAAGGTGACG
This sequence comes from Triticum aestivum, assembly GCF_018294505.1. NCBI lineage: Eukaryota > Viridiplantae > Streptophyta > Magnoliopsida > Poales > Poaceae > Triticum > Triticum aestivum. The sequence continues at coordinate 115,825,940 of NC_057805.1, forward strand.
AACTTGGGCAAATATAGCCTTTATCCAATAACTCCTTAATCTGCTTCTTAATTTCCTCCAAATCTTTTGCGGGCATCCTGTACGGTCTCTTAGATATTGGCCCTGTGCCTGGCAAAAGTTCAATCAGAAACTCAATGTCTCTATCCGGTGGCATGCCTGGCAACTCTTCTGGAAATACATCCGGGTAATCCTTCACCACTGGTACCTCCTCCTGTACAACTCCTGATAAGGAATTCACTTGAGTCCTCTTTGGCACATGCCGGGATACATACTTTATCCTTCTTCCTTCTGGGGTGGTAAGCATAATCAACTTACTGGCACAATCGATGTTCCCTCCATACTTTGATAACCAATCCATGCCTAATATCACATCCAATCCTTGCGATTCCAATATTATTAGGTCCGAGGGAAACACGTAGTTACCAATCCTTAATGGTAACCGATCACACCATAAACTAGCCATATACTCTGCTCCTGGCGAGGTTACTAACATGGGTGACCTAAGGGCTTGGGTTGGCAGTTTATACTTATCCACAAATCCCCTTGATATGTATGAATGTGATGCACCAGTATCAAAAAGAACGAGTGCAGTAAATGACTTAACCAAAAACTTACCTATTACTGCATTAGGCTGTGCTTCAACCTCTTCCACGCTCACGTGGTTCACATGTCCTTTATTGAAAGGGTTCGGCTTCTTCCCAGAGCTTCCATTGCCATTACCATTCTGGGCTTCAGGACATTCATTGGCATAATGCCCAGTCTTCTGGCACTTAAAGCAAGTGACTTGGCTCAGGTCTCTCTTAGCTGGGGTTGAACGGTTGGTACGGTTCTGTCCGTTGCTTCCTCCGTTCCCATTACCATTCTTGGAGCCATTATGGTTGTGCGAACTACCTCCTCCATGGGTATGCTGAAACTGTCCTCCCGATTTCGGGGTAAAACGTGGCTTCTGCTGGGCTCCAGAATTGTACTTCCCTTGTCCATACTTCCTCTTACGGTTCTCAATCTACTGTTGCTTCCCTTCAATCATGAGTGCCCTATCTACCAACTCCCGGTAGTTGTTGAAGGTTGCTACCATTAGTTGCATGCTCAGCTCATCATTCAATCCTTCCAAAAACTTCTCCTGCTTGGCTGCATCTGTAGCAACGTCATCTGGTGCATAACGTGCTAACTTACTGAAATCCTCCACATACTGGCCTACGGTGCGTCCTCCTTGGCGTAGGTTACGAAACTCACGCTTCTTCATGGCCATAGCTCCTGCTGAAACATGGGCGGTACGGAAAGCTTGCTGAAACTGGTCCCATGTGACAGTGTCAATAGGGTGTGTGGTTGTGTAATTCTCCCACCATGATGTTGTGGGTCCATCAAGCTGATGTGCGGCAAAACGCACTCTTTCCGCATCTGTGCATCCTGCAGTGGCCAACTCCCTTCCAACTTTGCGGAGCCAATCATCTGCAACAATCGGCTCGGTGCTGCTGGAAAACACCGGCGGATTTAGCCTCAGGAAACGGGCTAAGTGATCAACAGGTGGTGGTGGTGGGTTGTTGTTGTTGTTGTTGTTGTTGTTGCCTTGGTTCTGTACTAACACTTGCATCAGGGCATTCTGCTGCTGAATCAACTGAGTGATCTCCGGTGGGAAAACAAATCCGGTGTCGCGTCTCGGAGGCATCTGATAGGTTAGAAAAGATGAGAGTTTAGAATAGAATGAGGTCTAGAGGGAAAACACTACCCATATGCTCATGAGACAAACACAATCAATATCACTCAATCAATTCAAACAAGGCATACAATCGATCTAACTAGCGTTACAAAAGTGCTTGAACTATACTATTAAATGGGGGAAATACTACTACTGATATGGTGGTCTACTAGAAATTCTGATCAGTTGAAGACTCCATGATATCTGCTCCAGCTTCATCAACAAAGTCATCTTCACTGGGGTCCGAGTCGGTGTCGTCGATGATGATGTAGTTATCCGGGCAAGCGCATTCATCATCTTCTGCTTTTGGCACTGGATTTCCCATGAATACTCCAATCTTCTTCTCCAGGTCATCATTCTTTCCTAGTAGCGCGATGATTTCCTCCAAATAATCCTCGCGTGTAGCCTTGAGTTCTTCCTCCAGCTCCTTGATCTTTGTCAACACCTTCTTCAGATCTATCTTGTCTGAACACAACTGGTTCTCCTGGCGATGAATGTGTTGGTTTTGCTCCTGGATGAAAGCTGCAATTGATCCATCCTTCTTGGTGCTGATCATCTCCCATTGCTCGTCTCGGCGTCCACAAATCTGATAAATAGTATCCTTAAGCTCCCGGTGGTAGACTTCTCCAATGCGTCCCATAGCGATGTGGGCTGCCAAGCTCTTCCCTAAACTCCAGGTTGGTGCATCAAAAGCCAATTTTATAGGCTCAGTGACTGGCGTAAACGTCCTTCCTGGAACTTGAACTTGAATCTTCCAGCTCTCCTCTTCAGGTAATGTGGCGTTGTAGGTTCCGGTGATGCTTGGTATTCCTATGTTCAAGTACTTGGTGACTTCTTTCAAGTGTCTTCCAAAAGGCGTATCTTCATCTGGTTGCATGAACTTGCTCCTCGCATCCGCCATTCCTAAAAGAGTAGAAAGTGGAGTGGGGTCAGAAATGAGAAGAGAGAAGTGTTCTAGGGTTTAAGTTTAGTGGTCGTGTCCTACAGTCAGCGTGTGCTCTGATACCACCTTTGTAGCGACCAGACCTCAAACAGTCTGTGCTGCTGTGCACCAGTGTCATCCATAGATCAGTAATGCTGACACGCACAGTACAAATGGAGGATTTATAATAGAATAGCAATCACACACTTATTACAACGAGTATCTCAAAAGAGAATAAGTATGATAAATATGGCTTAAGGCCATCTAATACGATAACAGCGGAAGGCTTGGAAGATAAGTGAGTCCATCAACTCCAACGGCATCACTGAGTATAAGACCACGACCTAAGGCACCTTACTCGTCGTCTGAAAAGTCTGCAACATAAAACGTTGCAGCCCAAAAACGGGTCAGCACATGGAATATGCTGGCAATGTAACACATACAGAATAATGAACATAATAATGCTATACTACATGCATATATGGCTGGTGGAAAGCTCTATGGTTACAGTTTTGCGAAAAGCCAATTTTCCCCTACTGCAAAGGAATAAATTTTATTTAACTATCATAGTGGTTGTTAAACATTGAGAAGGTACCTCCAACTCAATCCCAATTAAGTAACGTCATTAACCCAACAAAATTAATTAAAGTAACATGATGATGAGATTCACATGATAATCCAGGTACTAGATACTCAAGATGTCCATAACCGGGGACACGGCTAACCATGATTAGTTTGTACACTCTGCAAAGGTTTGTGCACTTTTCCCACAAGACTCGATCGCCTCCGCTTGATTCTCGCACTACATGATGTTTGAGAAACGGATGACCGAGACACAGTCTTTCAGAAGTGTTTGCACCTTACGATGTGATAGACCGGTACACCTACTTCCCCTACATCTGCTAGTCTACTACTGTAAGAGTTCACACAACTTAATCAACTATGCTAGAGCCCATAATAGCTTGTGGCTGCACAAGGAAGTTTCTAGCATGAATAATCTCATGATCCCTTTGAACCTGGGTGGCGGTCCAAAAGAAAAACAGGCAATCCTGGAATACCCAGGTACCTCAATCCACCCAGATGTGAGTTTTAGTTGCCACCTTAGGTAAACCATTAATTAACAATCTCACATCTGTCATGAATATCTCTCAAACCCAATCCACGTCTACAAGCATAGCATGACAATATAAGCAAACGTAGAAGTAACTCCCAAGGGTTTGATAAATAAAACAGGTAATAGGTACTACCTCAACTACTTCCCAGTACCCACAGTTTAATTAGATCCTAACCATGCAGTGTATGAGGATTGATCTAATGCAATAAAAATTGGGTATGGAAAAGTATGATCAAAGTGTTACTTGCCTTGCTGATGATCCGCGAAACCTAGAGATTCGAAGTAACAAGCGGCGCACTCCGGGTACTCTATCACAAACAAACAAGCAAACAATAAGTACTCATATAATGCACAAGTAAAACTCGAATAAAAGATCCAACCAGCAAGTTCAACTTAAGAACTCCGGTTTGCAAAAAGAATCAAATAGAACGAAGCAACGAAAACCAAACGGCAAAAGAAATGAGCTTCGTTTACTAATCTAGATCTAGGTCAAATTTTACAGTAGCAGAAACTTGTTTGAGTGGGTTAAACGGAAAGAGAATTTCGAGACGAAACTCTAGGCGCTTGAATCGCCTGATTCCGATAAACGAGCGAAAAGTTAAACGAAAACGAAGATCTGATCATAAATCACGATCTGGAATAATCGTGGAAAAATCCGACGAAAAAGAAAAACTGACGAACGGTTAAACGAACGAACGTTCGTTAACAGCGGCAATCCGATGAACACATTCGTTAAAACGAACGGGTCGGTGAACGTTCACTAAATAATAAAACCGAAAAAAATAAACCGATCTGAAAAAAAACGAAAACTAGGGTTTAGAAAAAAAATAAACCGAATCGGTTTTTTGGAAAACCGGCAAGGCGGCGGCGGCTCGGCTACCTCGTCGGGACGGGCTCCGGC
>NC_057805.1:115831063-115914591 GCF_018294505.1 Triticum aestivum
GGGGCTTCGCCGGCTTGGGGAAGGGGGCGCCGGGGAGGCGTAGGCGAGCGGGACTCGGCGGTGGCGGCCGTGCTCGCCTCGGTCTCCAGGAGGGAGACGGGGCACGGGGTGGGCCGGCCTGGCTCGGCTGGGCCTCGGCCCAGTCGGGCGCGGGGATTTTTTATTTTTTAAAATATTTTTCCGAATAAGAAAAATCGCAGAAAAATAAATAAAAATCCAAAAATGATAAAGCAAAATTTTCCCGTCTAATTAAAATAATTAGAACAAGATGAACAATTTTCTTGTCCCAAAATGCAGTTTTGAAAACGTGCAATTTTTTAATGCAATTAAAATTGCGAATAAAATCCAATATTTGATTTTAATATTTTTCCTCCAATGTTCCAAGTATTTTGGAGAAGTCATATTTTCTCCTCTCATTTATTTTTAATATGAAATATTTTTCGGAGAGAAAAATAGTTAAAACCAAAATCCTCGTTTTGTATTTGATAAAAATCAAATATGAAAAATTGGGAAAATCCCCAACTCTCTCCGAGGGTCCTTGAGTTGCTTAGGATTTATCGAGGATTTGCCAAAATGCGATAAAATATGACATGCAATGATGATCTAATGTATAACATTCCAAATTGGAAATTTGGGATGTTACAGTTCCCTTTGTCACCGGTATGTTACTTGCCCGAGATTTGATCATCGGTACCATCATAGCTAGTTCAATGTCGTCACCGGCAAGTCTCTTTACTCGTTCCATAATGCATCATCCCGTAACTAACTCATTAGTCACATTGCTTGCAAGGCTCATAGTGATGTGCATTACCGAGAGGGCCCAGAGATACCTCTCTGATACACGGAGTGACAAATCCTAATCTCGATCTGTGCCAACTCAACAAACACCATCGGAGACACCTGTAGAGCATCTTTATAATCACCTAGTTACGTTGTCATGTTTGATAGCACACAAGGTGTTCCTCTGGTATCGGGAGTTGCATAATCTCATAGTCAGAGGAACATGTATAAGTCATGAAGAAAGCAATAGAAATAAAACTAAATGATCATAATGCTAAGCTAACGGATGGGTCTTGTTCATCACATCATTTTCTAATGATGTGATCCCGTTCATCAAATGACAACACATGTCTATGGCTAGGAATAACCATCGTTGATTAACGAGATAGTCAAGTAGAGGCATACTAGGGACACTCTGTTTGTCTATGTATTCACACATGTACTAAGTTTCCGGTTAATACAATTCTAGCATGAATTATAAACGTTTATGATGATATAAGGAAATATAAATAACAACTTTATTATTGCCTCTAGGGCATATTTCCTTCACTCTGTAATTTAGAGAATTTATAGCACTGGAATTAGGGCAAATAGAGGTCTATAGGGCCCACAAGCTCGGGTGGCATGCCCCTTAGCTTGTGGCCCACCTGCAGGTCCTCAAGCCCTTCCCCAAAGCTTCTAGGGTCTCTTCTGTCCATACAAATCACCATAAAGTTTCATCGTGTTCGGACTTCTTTGGTGTGGTTTTTTGGCGAAACAAAGAAATTGGCAAAAAAAATAGGAACCCGCACTGGGCACTGAGTTAATAGGTTAGTTCTAAAAAATGATATAAAATGGCATATAAAGCATACAAGATTGATAATATAATAGCATGGAACAATAAAAAATTATAGATACGTTGGAGACGTATTAGCATCCCCAACCTTAATTCGTGCTCGTCCTCGAATAGGTAAATGATAAAAACATAATTTTTTATGTGAAATGCTACCTAACATGTCTTAATCATGTAATCCTTTTGAGTATGAATGTTGAGAAGGGATGACTTAATAGATATCAAAATGATAATATAAAAGAATGCTAGAAAATAATCACTCTTCAAAATAAATAATGGTAAAGAATGTTATTCTACTCATTTAATCATGTAAGCATGGCATAGCTCGGTCTTTCTAGCATAAAGTATAGATCATGAACACCCCGGTGCAAAACCAAGCAAGTTTATCATACTTTTTCTCGCTTCAACATTTTCAACTCCACTCAATACCCGAGCGTGAGCCATGGACTTAACACTTTAGATGGCAAAGAGAATGATGGCATGGGTTTATAAGAGAAGACAAAAGGTTGAGAAAGTCTCACATCAGCTTGGCGGATCGTTAGGCAAGGGAGAGGCCTTTCAGTTGATATCAATGGGAGGAGTAGGTATTGCCATGCAACAGATGCACTAGAGCTATAAGTGTATGAAATCTCGCTACTGAGACTAAGTGGGTGTGCATCTAACTTTATTGCTCATGAAAACCTCGAGCATTTGAGGAAGCTCATCATCGGAATATTAAAGTCCAGTTCTATAATGTAAAAATTCGCACTGGTATACGAAAGTGACAAATCATGGAGACTCTCTATATGAAGAACATGGTGCTACTTTGATGCACAAGTGTGGTAAAGGATATTAACGTTGCCCCATCTCTCTTTTTATTATTTTTCCTTTCTTTTCTCTCTCTCATTTTTTAGAACAATAACATGAACCTCATCCCCACTTTTTCAAGGACTCATCGGTCTCCATCATTATTTTACTCACTGGTACAATGCTCTAATAATGATAATCATTACACTTCTATTTACTTATGGCTCGATAAACTAAATGATACGACTACATATGAATGGCTCTGGCAGCGTACCAGGATGTGCAATGATCTAGCATAACATGTATAATAATGATGAACGGTGGCTGCGCCACAAATATCATGTCAGCTCTATATGATCATGCAAAGCAAAATGACAATGAATGCTCAAGTCATGTGAATAGTAACGGCGGAAGTTGCATGGCAATATATCTCGCAATCACTATGGAAATGCCATGATAGGCAGGTGCAGTGGCTATTTAGAGGAAGGATATAATAAGGCTTATGTGTGATAGAGCATGTCATATCATGGGGTTTGGATGCAACGGCGAAGTTTGCACCAAGTCTCGAGGTGAGAATGGACAATGAACGATACTGAAGAGGCTGGCAAAATATGGATAGGTAGAAGTGCTTATAGTCCACAAACTCACATTAGTCATAAAGAACTCAAATATTTATTGTGAAAACTTATTAGCCTCAAAGCAAAGTACTACATGCATGCCCCTAGGGAGGAGGTTGGGAGGAGTTAACCATCGCGTGCCCCCGTTCCGGACAACACAAAGGATATCAATCAAGGATAAATTACGCTCCAACTTCCTAGCCAAACCACGACCGACACTTTAATGAGGTCAAAATCACAAACCTTAAAACCGATATTTTACTAACTAATGTTTATTAACTAGTAATCGTCCATAGTATAACTTCAATATCGTTGATCAATCGCATCATATTCAATGATCTACATGGAAGTTTTTATTATACCACTCTTGTATACCTATCATTTTTAGACTAAACATATAGCTTGTCCAAATTACCACTTCATATTTCACTCGCAAAAATATACAAGTAAAGCATGAGAGTACAAATTATTTCTATAAAATATAAGTATCGTCGTGCTCTAAAGATGTAAGTGAAGCATATGAGCAAATTGCCTTAACTCAAAAGATATTAGTGGAGCATAATGATCATTCTAATAAATTGTGATGAATGTGTATCTCTCACAATTGGTGTGACCAGCAAGCAATGACTGTGGAAACAAGCAAACAGAATAAAACTATAATACACAATGCTCCAAGCACCGTGTTCTATATAACACTTTACGATCTCCTTGCTCCTACCCTCACTGCGACTCAATCTCCATGATCCGAGGTACCTGCAGGGATGAAGATCGCGGACAAGACAAGAGACATCTATGGAACTGCTACCTCTTGAGCACTGCGTTGCTTTTCCCTTGAACAGGAAAGGGTGATGCAGTAAAGTAGCGTAAGTATTTCCCTCAGGTTTTGAGAACCAAGGTATCAATCCAGTAGGAGACCACATGCAAGTCCCTCGCACCTACACAAACAAATAAGAACCTTGCAACCAACGCGATAAAGGGGTTGTCAATCCCTTCACGGCCACTTGCAAAAGTGAGATCTGATAGAGATAATAAGATAATATTTTTGGTATTTTTATGATAAAGACTAAAAGTAAAGAAAGCAAAATAAACGACGCCAGAAATAGCTTGTTGACGGGAGATTAATATGATGGAAAATAGACCCGGGGGCCATAGGTTTCACTAGTGGCTTCTCTCAAGAGCATAAGTATTATGGTGGGTGAACAAATTACTGTCGAGCAATTGATAGAATTGAGCATAGTTATGAGAATATCTAGGTATGATCATGTATATAGGCATCACGTCCGTGACAAGTAGACCGACTCCTGCCTACATCTACTACTATTACTCCACGCATCGACCGCTATCCAGCATGCATCTAGAGTATTAAGTTCATAAGAACGGAGTAATGATGTCTACTACACAACCTTCTCCTTGTAGACGTTGTTGGGCCTCCAAGTGAAGAGGTTTGTAGGATAGTAGCAAATTTTCCTCAAGTGGATGACCTAACGTTTATCAATCCGTGGGAGGTGTAGGATGAAGATGGTCTCTCTCAAACAACCCTGCAACCAAATAACAAAGAGTCTCTTGTGTCCCCAACACACCCAATACAATGGTAAATTGTATAGGTGCACTAGTTCGGCGAAGAGATGGTGATACAAGTGCAATATGGATGATAGATATAGGTTTTTGTAATCTGAAAATATAAAAACAACAAGGTAACTAATGATAAAAGGGAGCGTAAACGGTATTGCGATGCGTTGAAACAAGGCCTAGGGTTCATACTTTCACTAGTGCAAGTTCTCTCAACAATAATAACATAATTGGATCACATAACTATCCCTCAACATGCAACAAAGAGTCACTCCAAAGAAACTAATAGCGGAGAACAAACGAAGAGATTATGGCAGGGTACGAAACCACCTTAAAGTTATTCTTTCCAATCAATCTGTTGGGCTATTCCTATAAGTGTCACAAACAGCCCTAGAGTTCATACTAGAATAACACCTTAAGACACAAATCAACCAAAACCCTAATGTCACCTAGATACTCCAATGTCACCTCAAGTATCCGTGGGTGTGATTATATGATATGCATCACACAATCTCAGATTCATCTATTCAACCAACACATAGAACCTCAAAGAGTGCCCCAAAGTTTCTACCGAAGAATCAAGATGAAAACGTGTGCCAACCCCTATGCATAGGTTCATGGGCGGAACCCGCAAGTTGATCACCAAAACATACATCAAGTGAATCACGTGATATCCCATTGTCACCACAGATACACACGGCAAGACATACATCAAGTGTTCTCAAATCATTAAAGACTCAATCCGATATGATAACTTCAAAGGGAAAACTCAATCCATTACAAGAGAGTAGAGGGGGAGAAGAAACATAAGATCCAACTATAATAGCAAAGCTCGCGATACATCAAGATCGTGCCAAATCAAGAACACGAGAGAGAGAGAGATCAAACACATAGCTACTGGTACATACCCTCAGCCCCGAGGGTGAACTACTCCCTCCTCATCATGGAGAGCGTCGGGATGATGAAGATGGCCACCGGTGAGGGTTCCCCCCTCCGGCAGGGTGCCGGAACAGGGTCCCGATTGGTTTTTGGTGGCTACAGAGGCTTGCGGCGGCGGAACTCCCGATCTATTCTGTTCCCCGATCGTTTTAGGGTATATGGATATATATAGGCGGAAGAAATACGTCAGGGGAGCCACGAGGGGCCCACGAGGGTGGAAGGCGCGCCCAGGGGGGTGGGCGCGCCCCCTGCCTCGTGCCTCCCTCGTTTCTTTCCTAACGTGCACTCCAAGTCTATTGGGTTGCTTTCTTTCCAAAAATAACTTCTCCAGAAGGTTTCATTCCGTTTCGACTCCGTTTGATATTCCTTTTCTTTGGAACACTGAAACAAGGGAAAAAACAGAAACTGGCACTAGGCTCTGGGTCAATAGGTTAGTCCCAAAAATAATATAAAAGTGTATAATAAAGCCCATAAACATCCAAAACAGATATATAATAGCATGGAACAATCAAAAATTATAGATACGTTGGAGACGTATCAGCATCCCCAAGCTTAATTCCTGCTCGTCCTCGAGTAGGTAAATGATAAAAACAGATTTTTTTGATGTGGAGCTACCTAACATATTTATCAATGTAATCTTCTTTATTGTGGCAAGAATATTCAGATCCATAAGATTCAAAACAAAAGTTTAATATTGACATGAAAACAATAATACTTCAAGCATATTAACAAAGCAATCATGCCTTCTCAAAATAACATGGACAAAGCAAGCTATCCCTACAAAATCATATAATCTGGCTATGCTCTATCTTCACCACACAAAATACTTAAATCATGCACAACCCCGATGACAAGCCAAGAAATTGTTTCATACTTTTGATGTTCTCAAAAAATTTCAATCTTCACGCAATACATGAGCATGAGCCATGGACATAGCACTATAGGTGGAATAGAATGGTGGTTGTGGAGAAGACAAAAAGGGAGAAGATAGTCTCACATCAACTAGGCGTATCAACGGGCTATGGAGATGCCCATCAATAGATATCAACGCGAGTGAGTGGGGATTGCCATGCAACGGATGCACTAGAGCTATAAGTGTATGAAAGCTCAACAGGAGAAACTAACTGGGTGTGCATCCAACTTGCTTGCTCACGAAGACCTAGGGCATTTTGAGGAAGCCCATCATTGGAATATACAAGCCAAGTTCTATAATGTAAAATTCCCACTAGTATATGAAAGTGACAACATAGGAGACTCTCTATCATGAAGATCATGGTGCTACTTTGAAGCACAAGTGTGGTAAAAGGATAGTAGCATTGTCCCTTCTCTCTTTTTCTCTCATTTTTTTGGTTGGGCCTTTTCTCTTTTTTTATGGCCTCTTTTTTTAGTCTGGAGTCTCATCCCGACTTGTGGGGGAATCATAGTCTCCATCATCCTTTCCTCACTGGGACAATGCTCTAAAAATGATGATCATCACACTTTTATTTACTTAAACTCAATACTTAGAACAAGATATGACTCTATATGAATGCCTCCGGCGGTGTACCAGGATGTGCAATGACTCATGAGTGGCATGTATGAAAGAATTTTGAACGGTGGCTTTGCCACAAATACAATGTCAACTACATGATCATGCAAATCAATATGACAATGATGAAGCGTGTCATAGTAAACGGAACGGTGGTAAGTTGCATGGCAATATATTTCGGAATGGCTATGGAAATGCCATGATAGGTAGGTATGGTGGCTGTTTTGAGGAAGGTATATGGTGGGTGTATGATACCGGCGAAAAGTGCGCGGTATTAGAAAGGCTAGCAATGGTGGAAGGATGAGAGTGCGTATAATCCATGGACTCAACATTAGTCATAAAGAACTCATATACTTATTGCAAAAATCTATTAGTTATTGAAACAAAGTACTACGCGCATGCTCCTAGGGGGATAGATTGGTAGGAAAAGACCATCACTACAAAAAAATACACTTCCGTGATGATACGTGTTTGTCACAGTAGGTCGCATTTTCTGTCATGCATGTACATCCATGACAATTTTATGACAGAATCAAGATAGTCATACCTGTGCTGTCGTAGAAGTGTTCCATGACATTACCAAAATTATCATCACGGAAGTGGCCACTTCCATGATGATAAATCCCGCGTCACAGAAGTGCTTTCGTCAAGGGTGACCGACACGTGGCATCCACCGTAACGGAACGCCGTTAAGCTATCGGGTCGGGTTTTGGATCCGATAACCCGTTAACAGCCCCGACCAATGGGGATTTTCCACGTGTAAAATCATCATTGGCTGGAGGAAACACGTGTCGGCTCATCGTTGGGACAGATGTCATCCACTCATTGGACAGAAGGCGCCTATGATACGTCGACACGTGGCACGGCCCAACAGAGGCCCATTCCTGTGAAAAGGCCGGCCCGTTTGACTTGGTCAAAAGGTGGCGGGTCGGCCCATGTAAAGCCTGTTAACGGCATGTTCGCATATAGCCCATTTACAGCCCGCTAACCCAAGGCCCGTTACGCCCTATCCGAATTAGGCCCAGTAGCGTCATCTAGGCCACCCAATATGATTCCAACCCGTTTTCACTTCTGGCCCATGTATGGCCCATGATGTCTTTCGGCCCATATGAGGCCCTATGTAACTCTTAGCCTATTAACGGCCCGTGGTGAAACTGGTCTGTAATGAACAGTGTATCACTTTACACCCATTAACGGCCCGTGGTGAAACTGGCCCATAATGAACAGTGTATCACTTTATACCCATTAACGGCCCGTTATTCCGTTGGGCCGTTTCCAGCCCATGTTATCTTTCGGCCTTCTCAGAGCCCCATTTATTCTTGGGCTCATTTCCAGCATTCGTTTACTTACGGCCCGTTACTATCATTTTCTGCTTGTGGGCCAAATTCAGCCCGTGGTTACAGTCAGCCCGTTTGTGGTCCGTTAATACGTTGGGCCATTTTCATAGCGTCATCAAATACGGCCTATTAACGATGGCCCGTTATGGTCGGCCCATGAACGAACGATTCCAACTCTAGCCCGTTTACGGCCATACCGCGGCCTGTTATTGGCCCATGTTTGGCCAATCGATCATACTACCCGTATAAGGCCCATTGATGATACGGCCTGTAGAAGGCCCATTGTTTCTACGGCCCGTAGAAGGCCCATTGTTTCTACGGCCCGTAGAAGGCCCACTGTTTCTATGGCCCATAGAAGGCCCACTGTTTCTACGGCCCGTAGGAGGCCCAGTGTCACTACAGTAAATATTAGCCCATGGTTATTGTGGCCTAGTTTTCAAAAATAGGTTACTACAGCCACTAGAAAACCGCGGAAAAAGAATTGCAATGACTACAAGCAAACAAATAAATAAGACAACAAGGAAATAAATAAGCAAGCAACTTACGCTAGGCTATCACGGCTATCACACATATTACATCCACTGGGCATCAAGTTCGCCACCAGTGCAAATAAACGCGCCGACAAAAGAATATACAAAACTGAGAGCACTTCAGAAGGCACTAGGCCTGGCCACGTTGGGCCCCCCCAAACAGCTGAAGAAGCTGAGTAGACCTCAGTTGTGTCAACGATAGATGCATCAACACTAGATTTAAGGCATGATGGTGCGCACGGCAGTCCTCTGACATCTTCATTGCATCTTTGACTTCAAGTCGGAGCTGAGCTGAAGCAAGCCTTTCCACTTTAAGTTGAGACTGAAGAAGTCGAACTGATTGAGGCAGCGACTGCATAGAGGTTGTCTCACACCTGCTGGTGAGTAGCTTGAACTCACTGTCTTCATCAAGACAGGACCTTGGGGTCATCTCACTGTCCTCAAGATGGTTTGGCTCACTATCTTCCCTAAAGTTCTGCCTGGCGTAAGAGATACTAGTCTGAAAGAGAAACAAGGAGACATGTAACAGGTTTCACAATTATATAAGCAAATAAATGGATCTGTTCTGCATAAGGAACATGTTTTTACAACTACAATTTGAAACTGGTAGTTGTTGCAAACATCCAATCAGATGTAAACAACAAAGCAAACAGCAGTGGAGGAAATGATGCCTATCCAAATCTATACTAGAACAAAGTTTGAAGGCTTGAGAAGGATGAACTTACATTACATGTTAACACGGGCTGGACAAATCCCTTCTCCATGTTGATGGAAGGATAACTCAATAAATTCCCCAAACAAAATTCTTTATAAGCATTGCCATTATTCTACATTTTGCAAAGAGTAAATATAGATCAAATAATATTGGAAGAAACAGATGATAATGAAGCTCAGGTGTAGACTGATGATACATAATCAAATAGCAATTAATTAAGTACAGCGTTACAAGGCAAAAGGGAGAGAGGTACTGACAAGAGCAATGGAGAGCCCATTATTGTTTTGAGATCGTATGATCCTTTGAGCAAGGAGATTCATCTGAAATTAGTTTTCATACAAGAGAGAAGGTAAGGCACAAGCAGAAATTTAGGAGTTCAAATTTTGAATTGATATCATAGACAGTACCTGACGCTGGGCTCCCAGCAGTTCTAATAGGGGTTTGGCCACTGGAGTAGGGGTAAAGTGTGGTACAGTTGGGCCTGTGTTTTCTGTGGCTGCTGATCTATCTGATTTAACAGGTATCACTACCTTTTCCAAATACCTAGTTTGTACTCCTTGAGGATTTGCACTCACCCTCTTCCTTTTGGACATCTATTACGAAAGAACAACATTTGACTGAAAAAACATAGTGTGATGACACATGGAATAGGTACAGAAAATGGATAGGTATGGCATATACTCATATATGATGCTTAAACTAAGCAGATGGTGTAACAAAGTAGAAGTAATGCAAGAGGTCAGATGCAAAATATGTGCGACCAATACAACTTTGCAAAGTTAGAGCAAGCACCTTGATGGGTGAATAAGATAGGCCATCCTCCACCATGCCAAGTTTGTTAGCCAGTGGATCGTTCCGCAATATTCCTCTCGTGCGCCCATTCTCATATTCATTTTGATAATGTTCAATATCTGACATGCATGAAAACATAAAAACAAGTGAGATTTTCTTTGTAATGCAGAAGTGATTCTAATCCAATACTGCCTCCCTGTAAACCCCTTTGTGCTATCTCTGCAATTCTTTTAAAAGATGCCATGCATGCTGTAATTTGTTGTATGCATTAATATAATGTGGCCTACTACTCAAAATATGAGAGCTCCAGAAGTGAGGACACTTCGCAGATGATAGCTTCAACATATAGTAAAGAAGAACAAGTCGACCTGACCTGACAAATTCAAAATATACTAAGGGAGAACAACTCGACCTGACCAGTCGACCGCAAGAGAAGAGTATCATCTTAAAGAAGAGCAGAAGAGCAAGCAGATTGAAGATATTACAAGTCTTTCAATACAATGTCGGTTGGCCACCCATGATGAACCAGAGCACACAGAGAAATACTATTCTTTCCGGTCTCTCCATATGTGGCTCACATACATTTCGAAACTAAAGTAGGAACATTTAGCTAACCAATTAAACATCTCTCAGTTTTACTAATATCAGCAATAATATCAGATATGAATTTGTACAACTAAGCTTGTTTAGCTCGATGGGTAGAGCAGTGCTATTACGACACGAACCACGTAGGCTGGTTGTGGCCATCATAAAATGGGGAAAACATAAGCATGATGAGTACAGTGTTGACCGTGGCAGTGGGATGGCAGATCTGAAGCTGCAAACCGCGCAAAGGGTAGTTAGCAACCAATGTTTGCTTTGAAATAACAACTAAGATTTGGTATGGACAAGAAAGTACGGTCAACAAGTGACAAAGAAATGCAATTATGCTGTCTCTCTATATGTCGTGACATGCATTTGGAAACTCAAGTGGGACCTTTAGCTAACCAATTAAATGTGTCGGTTAACTAATATCAGTATCATATCACAATCATATTTGAACAACTAAGCTTTCGAATTCTGAGTGTTGTGTTGTTTAGCTTGAAGGGTGGAGTAATGCTAGTACGACAGAAAGCACCTACGCAGATCATAGTAGAGTAGATAAAAGGGGAAAACCCTAAGCATCAAGAGAAAAATCAGGAAAGTGGAACTAGCTGGACCAGTGGGTGGCGCACATGCTTTTCGAAACGAATATAGGAACATTAGGTGACCAATTAAACGTTCTCTGTTTTAGTGATATGAGCATCATATCAGATTCGTATTTCAACACGTAAGCTTTGGGTTGAGGTCTTGAGGAGCAGTGCTAGCACGACATGAAGCACCTACGATGATGGTAGTGAATATAAAGGGGGGAAACCATAAGCTTTACGAGTATAGTGCCCGTGCCATGGCGGATCTGAAGGTGCAAACCGGACAAAGCTACTTCACAACCAATGTTTGCTTTCAACTAGCCACTACGATTTGGTACGGACAAGAAAAGTACAGTAAACAAATTACGATCTATTTTCCGGGTGAGATCAATAACTTAAGCACATATGGAAGAGTACCACCTCTCTTGCGACGTCGTGTAGGCCTATGCTGATACGTTGAGGGTGCTGCGGGTGCGATGGCTGTCGGCGGCGGGGAAGAAGACTTTAGACGGAAGACGGCCGGGTCGGGGGATATATCCTGTTGCCGTGGACGAGGCGGTCGTAGGAGCGGCAACGGCAAGGTGGACGACGGCGCCGATGAAGCGAGAGGAGGCGATGAAAGGATCCTGGTCCGGCGGCGTGGATGAGAGACGTCCATCTCTTGCAGTGGACGACGGGGTAGGGGTAGCAGCTCCGGCAAGGTGGAGGATGGGGTGGCGGACGGAGGAGGCTGGCCGCAGTGCGGAGGTTGTCGTGCCGCCGACGGTGTATGAATGGGGAAATGGAGGGGAGGGGGGATCTCAAACTTTGGGATGCGCTTCTCTGAAATGGCGGAAAGTTACGTACTTATCCCCCGTTTAAAATTTCGGACATCGCGTCGGTTGGGGATAGGACGGTAATCTCGCATCTCCCAAATATTTGCCGGTAACTATTTCGGGCACGGTTGGCGCCCACGGTGTATGAACGGGCCTGACTGGTAGGGCAGTTGTGTCACGTGTGATGGAAGTTACACATCTGCCCCTATTTAAAATATTAGCCTACATCGATTTCGGACAAGGAGAGTTTGTTTTGCCGCCCACCGTGTATGAATGGGGAAATGGAGGAAGAGACACATGTCTTTCGGACGAGCTTGAATAAAATGTGTTTTGTCGCCCACGTTTGGCACCCACCGTGTCTGAATGGGCTCAGAGGCCGTCGTGTCACGTCTGATTGAAGTTACTAGTCTACCCCTATCGACAGCAGTGTAAATCCGGTCGATAAGGATGTCAAGTGTCAGGGGTAGACAGTAATTTCCATCTCGCAAAGACTTGCTTCGGGCAGCCCACAAATTATAGTGGGTGTTTAGCCGCTTTGTTCAAAACTTGGGAGAATTAGCATTCACGTTTGCCCTAGGACCTGGCAAACTAAATTCAAATCCAATTTGTATTCGATTATGAATATCCACAGATAATTATACGTTTTGTTATTTATTTCTTCAAAACCACAATAAAGATTTATTCCACCTTTATATATGATTATGATTTAGAAATGCCGTGATCTTCGAATTCAGTAGGTTGGATACACTCTGAGTCAAATAGTTATTTCATCCAATACAATATGCTCACACGAAAAACAGTTCACCTTATGTCAATCATACAAGTACTGAGGATTACCTCGCCTAAAAATTTTGGATCATTACAACACATGGACAACATAGGGGGTCTTGCAACATAATCCATCCAGAGACATGACACAACATGCAAGTACAATAATCTAATGACAATTTCAACTCGCATCTAAAGAAGAACCGGGATTACCTTGGGCTTCAGATAGCAGAAACAGCAGGACCTCCTCCGTCTTCAAATGCAACATTCTTACTTCCTCCAATTCTTGGGTTGCTTGCATAATGCGTGCTGCTAATTCCGTAATTTCCAGCCTCAAGATAAAGATTACCTCATTCATGGCAGCCACACCATCTCTTTCTGCCTCTAGTAGAGCCTCAAGCACTATAATATCTGTGCTCAGACTGCTCTCCGGCGGTGTTGCCTCTGAACTGGTACCATATGATAACATGGATGGCGCACTGCTTCCACAAATAGATTCTGGGGTTGTACATTGTGTCCTAGTGTGAACGGCATCCTGAAAGGTTTCTGCTGGACATCAGTAAGAGATAGTTTTCGTATGATCCAGGCAGTAAGCTTACATGGTAAACGACGGACGAATTATTGCCGAGCATGGAAAACTATATTTAAATGGTTCGAAGCAGCATCAGCTGAAAATATATTAAAATGGTAAGATGAAACTAGGGATGTAAGTGGCAAATAAACGACATCCGCCAGTCCCATCTAGTTAGTTTTTGCTACCTCCCTAGTTCATTTTCCTCAAAAAAACAAAAACTCTTTTGAACTATCATACCACTAGTGGACTTTAATCGGGATTAAACGGGACCCAGTTGACATCCCTAGTTGAAAGGGAGTGTACAGCCGCTATATTTAAGTTGCCAAGGCATCTAAGCAGTTGAAATAATCTGAGAAAGCACTTAACAGTGTGGCCTCATATAAACTACGAAGACAGTCTTGTGATGAAGTTGAGATGAAAAGTTAAGGACTCAAATGAAATAGGCATGCATTTCTTTACGATAGTACAGCAGGCACCGCTGACATATTGGCCAACTCAGGTATAGCGTAACAACAAATAAGCATTCGAATCAAGCAATACAGCAAAGCAGACAACTGAACTATTTGTAATTCGGTAGGATTACACGTTGAGGGCACAAGCCAAGAAAGCAGCCCACTCGCATTACATTTCACATGTACTAAAACACACTGGCTTACCATATGTTGCTGTGAATGCTAGCTGCTGTTGCAATGTTCTTTGAAGATATCGTCAACATCCCGTGGTTGCAAATCTAGTTGTTGTAGTTTATTCTGCACCATCTATTTAGGTAAAATTAATTTTAATCGCATGCACTGGTCCGAATTGATCATCAATGGTTCATCTAAACTAATGAAAGAAGGGTGTGTGCATACACGACAATATATCTGCTTCCCTCTATTTTTATGCTTGTTCGAGGTGCCAGCCCCAAAAGAACAAATATTTTGCTTGATGGGGTTGGCAGCTCCATAATTAATAGAAGCATCAAATTAGTCATGCAACTTGGGAAGATCAAGAACACACAAACAAGTAATGAACAGAGGCTCGGAGCAGTGATGTAATAGCTAGCATCAGAAAATGTAGGGTAAAACGAACAAAAAACAGCGGAACCACATGCTAGTTTGCTGATGTGTAATTAAGCATAGAGAACATTAAGCAGTCTGATGGAACCAACAGGTGGCATCAGAACAAAACTAAAGCATATTAACTATATGTGCACTGGTATGTAATTTAGCACATGTAACATGTTCACTGCCAGAAGTATGGCCCTACAGGTGCAAGCAGAATAACGCGTCTCATGAAAAACTGAATGATGCCCTGAAGAAATTCAAAGGTGCGGTGCTTATGCTATGAAAGTGAACGTAGGCGCCGGCCGTTGGATAATAGTACCTGATTCTCGGCGGCGTACGGGTATCGTTGTCATACTTGATAGCTAAGGATCGTCGATGGTGCTCGTGTTGCGGTTGAGTTTCGGCCGGCTGTCGCCGTCGCTGAAGCAGCTCTGGTGCTACGGTTGCGGCACCTGTCGACATACAAGAAAGCTCATCTGTGGTAAGTGAACAGTTGCACGATAAAGAGAAAAACCGAAGGAGTACAAATCGAAATAACCTGATGAGGCTGCGGCGTCGGTAAAGCAGGGCCGGTTGAGTTGAATATGGCGTCCGTGGAGTGGGTCCGGTGCAGTGGACGAAGGCTTCGGCGGGCGCGTTGTACAATGCTTTCGGTGAGGCGGATCTGTTGCGGCGTACGAGGGCTTGTATGAAGGGCCAGCGAAGGGGCGGACGAGGGAGTCAGTGAAGGGCCTACGCTGTGGTGGACGAGGGCGCCGGTTAAGCAGATCCGGTGCGGTGCACCATGATGGCGGTCAAGGAGATCTGGAGCGGTGGACAAGCCATTCGCTGAAGCGGCTCCGGTGAAGTGGTGACTTGGCAGTTGGGGGTTCCAAGATGTGGAAGGTAGATCCGGCGGGGTGTGAGGTCCACCGCTGCGGCGGAGGACTAGATTCGGTGGCTTGCCGTGGTTGGGGGGTCGGGGAGGGGAAGGGGAGGGGCTCTGGGGAAGAATGTTGGGGGCAAAGAGGGGAAAATAATGGAGTTACCAAAGTAGCCCTTTTCCGTTCATGTGGCAGGGGTAAAATAGGAATATCGCAGGGCTAAACTTTCGGGCGCGTGATATTTCGATGTGAGCGGGAAGTTTGAAAGCTTTTGGCGCCTAAAATTATAAGTATTCTGCTCTCGTACGGCCGACTATGATATCATGGCCGACAATTTGTTTGTTTTGCACGCAAAAAAAATGTGCAAGTTTTGAAAATCAATGTCTCCAACTTGAAACTTAGATTGTCCATTCAATTCAAATATGGATCATTGAGCTACTACAAGCAAATACCATCATACAGTCCAATTCAAATGAAATTCCAAATGTGTTTATCCTAAATATGATGACAAAAGCAAAAATGTGTATGTGTATGAATAAAGTGGATGATTATAAAGTTTGAACATGCCCGTATGTGTATATCTCTAGGTTTGATATATGAATTTGAAATCACGAAATCCCGGCTTAAAAAATGTACCTCTGTTTAAATGAATTACAAAAGCTAATGATGGAGTCAAATTCCAAAATTCCAATCTTAAGTTTGTAATTCTGGTACATCAAGGTATATCACGCATGTTCAAAAGTATCGTTATCTCATAGTACAAACTGTGAAACAAATTGATCAACCATGAGTGCACAATATCTCAATTACGCTAAAGTCCCTCAAATATAGACACCTCACTCTTTATCTGAAGTCATCCCCCCCACCACCACACACACACACACACACACATAGAGAAGTCGTTCTCTCCCCCAAACACCAACACACGAGCACATTAACACCCCTCTCTCTTGTAAAGTCCGGACCCCAACATAGGTCTCTATCACTTTGTCTCTCGGGCATGCACACGTCTCTTCCCTCACTCTCTAGGTCTCCCGCTATCTCTCTTACCCAAGCACACGCACTATGTAGAGTGTATATTTCCCATACACACAAAACGTCGCCCCCAAACGTCTATCTCCCTAGTCATGTGGTTCTCGCGCACTCACCTCACACACCACCCCCACTAAAAACAAGCACACTTTGTCTCCTTATGCACCACTCTCCTCTTTCTATCTCTCCCACATGCAGACCCGCCCCAACTCCTTCCCTGTATGCATATATGTCGTGAGTCTTTGCATAGCTCCCTAATGTATAATCGTTCTCGATTTCACACATTGTTATCTACACCATCTATTCTAGATCTCTCATGAAGTCCCTATCACACACACGATGACTCGCTTCCCTTGCGTCTCCGTTCATAAGCCAATTTCGGACAACATCAACATTGTCTCCCTATCTATACGCCATTTATGGACACAAACGACCCCTCTCGCCCCCTCTCTTCTCTCTCTCTCTCTCCATCGCCAGCTCTCTCTTTCTCTCGCTCTCACACCCCTCTCCCACACACACACTCGATGTCTCTTCCAAATAGTCTGCTCCCCCCGCCCGCACCCGTGCTATCTCGCTACTACACATGTCACACCATTCCCACTTCCCTTATACTAGGTTTACATCATCAGTGGTCTCTCTACTCCACATACACTCTCTCCCTCTCACACACAAACGCGTGCACAAACACACACAGACACGCACAAACACCCATTTATCTGGATCCTCATCTCTCCTCATGTCCGCATGTGTATCTCACACACTCACTCTCTAATTATGTATATGTGTCTCCAAGTTACACAACACAAAGCCCCATGTACATGTCTCTCTCTATCCTCCACACACATAGACACAAAGAATCTGTTATCATTGCCTCAGTCTCTAACATATCACACACGCACACTGTCTCTCTCTCTCTCTCTCTCGCAAACACGCTCAACAAGGGTTTCCCCGTGAACAACTTACCGTCTATTCATCAACAGTCGTGGCAGTACGGCGAACACGAGACGTGAAAAAGAATAAATCTACACGTGCTTAGACCACCTAGTATGACTACTAGGCCTAGAGCAAGCCAAAAAGCGCGCCGCCGTCACCCCTTCCTTGTCGGCGACGGGAAAATCTTTGTTTTACACAGTCGAGAAGTCATTGTGCTAAGGCCCCACATGCCGAGGCGTTGAATAGAATGTAGATGCTAGTTTACGGAAGCAAGTATCGATAATACGTTTGTATCTCCATACTTATATTTCTTCTCTTATAAAAAAACTGAGTTGGTGATGATGGTACGTGTGCCATCTTGCAATATAGACCGTCCGATCTATATCTGACGGATGGAAATTAAACTAAAAGATACCCGCACCCCTCTCCACATTTGCAGACAAGGCCTTCCCTCGTTCATCCTTATCTCCAACAAACCTCATTGTTGAGCAATTAAGAAAGGAAGCCTCTGGAACAAACTGGCCTGGTGGCCGCTGCCGGCGTCGTCAATCCCCATGCCTCCGCTCAGTCCGACCACCAACCACCACCACACCCCACTCCTCTTCACCTTATCTCATATTTCTCGAGATATCATTAGTTTTTACACATGGGATTACTCCCGCAAGGGTCAATCACAACAACTGTTTTATAAAAAATGCATCTTGATGTTCCGTGCAATGCACGGATCTTGCTAGTACTCCTACACAAGACTAAGTTGGTGATGCTGGTGTGTCTCCCATCCGTCATTTCTGACCATTAGATCTACATCTAACGATTGTGAGGTAAGTTGTTGCCTTTTCTCACCAACATCCCACTTGTCTACCAATTTGCAGAAAAACCCATAATTAGTATCTTAAAACCAACCGGATCCCTCCCTGACCTCACCAAAACAGCCCAAGGAATATATTCTAATTGAAACATAATATATCTCTAGTGACATATGTATATCAAAATTAGAGTGTTTTGTACCAAGTTTGTGAATAAGTATTATTCTAATTATGATTCGTTGCAACGGACATGAACATTGCTAGTATTTCCAACCATGCATTTTTTTCCTAGTATTCCATAGTTTCGAGTTTTCCATCAAGATATTAGTCACTCATGGTTGATATTTACTTTCAATCATGTACACATATGCACTATGTAACTAGCCTTGCTTATTGGCTTCCAAAGCTTAACTTTCACTCCTACTTACAATATGTAGAGTATTTAACAAAAAACTACCACTTTCAACCAGCCCTAGGAAGAATCTATTGTACAAAAAATAGCAAAAACATACCCAAAATTTCTTAATCCACGCCAAAAACTACCTAGTACTCCTACCGATTAGGTTCGTTTAAACCCATTTATGACAGGGTTGGCCCACACGTCCGTGCTGAGAGGTAGCTTAAACCAACACATTTTGTTTGACCGTTGACACGAGGGACCCACATCTGACCTTCTATCCTGTTATTCCCCCTCAAATCAATATTTTTCCTGAACATTACTTCAAACAGTACTGATGCGTGTTCGTCAGTGGCGCCGGTGATGAGTGAGTTGGCCGCCGCTCCGCCGGACGGGCCGGACGCCGCGCTGGCCTCTGCACGGGTTGGCAGGCTGGCCCGAGCGTGACTCACGAGCGAGCAAGCTGCCGCGCTGGCCTTCGCTCGAGCCAGATGGCTGGCCTTAGCGCAGCGTGCGCGAGCAAGCCGCCGCGCTGCCGTGCCAATCTAGCTAGCAAACCTTGCAGACAAGCAGCTGGATGGAGCTATCTTGGCTAGCTAGCGGCCGCGAGCGCCGGACGGAGCTGGCATCCGGGCTGCCGCAACATGGGCTCTGCACCGCCGGCGGTTTTGACCTGGCCTTCTGCCGGCGGCGGTAGCTGCGTCCCATGGCCGAGGATGACTAGGTGGACGGGCCGAAGGTAGGAGGTCACTCGAGGATTTTTGTTGGTAAGAGCATGTACAGTGGTTGATAAGGTAGTCTTATCTTAAGTCTGCCACGTATGCAAGTGGTAGTAGTTTCTTGGCATTTTAGGGGTTTCTTGCATTATTAGAGCAAGTACAATAAAGCTGAGTCAGCGGGCTATAAGAAATAAACTAGTATATTTCTGCTTAGTTGGAGGAAAGAGAAGAGGAGAGAGAAGGTAAGCGGGCTCTTCGTGAAGAGCCAGATCTAGCACGTGCTCCTAGGCACTTTGTGAGAATGAGAAGTGGGCCACATAATAAAAAAGTAGTACACTCTTTTGATCTATTATTGTACATGTTGGCTATAAGATGGGCTGTAGATGACATGGCACTGGCTTATAGCCAGCAGCTGGCTATACTATTAACCATTAGGGGTTTCTTGTAAGGAACAATGTACGTACTACTAGCGACAAAAGGCGATTCTAGGTTGCGTTGTACTCCAACGAGTACTACTAGTGGTCGCGGGAGTGTATACCTCGTTTTGTGGGTTCGATCCCGGCCGAACACACGACGGCCTTTTTTTTTAAATAGTACTACTACACTTCGCTGCGAGCCAATATTTTACACGGGTAGTTTGAGTTTTGAAGTCAAATGGACGTGCGGCCCCACAATCTGGGTGCACTGGACAACCTAGCCACGTGAATGGGTTTTCCTTCCCAGCATCCCGTGGCTCGCGTGCTCGCCCTAGCCGCACCTCGCTTGCAGCTTCCAGCTAGTAGCATATTTAAACTAGCGCCTCCCAATTAAGCCCGAGGAGCCGGAAAAGCCTGGCGGGGCATTGGGAACTGTGCAATATGGCTCTGTACGTAAAGTGCTCTACTACTACTCTGTAGCTTGTGGCGTTGCACGCATGGACTTCACTCCATTATCGGCTCTACTATAAAAGAAATTCCTCTTGACGTGTTTTTTTTGAAACGGAGGCGAAAGCTTTGCTTCATCTCATTCATAAAGAAGGAACTACTAACAAAGTTCGACGAGATCCATTACACCTCCACAAATGGAAGCGAAAAGCCTAGTCTTGCTGTATCAAATAACTCAAATGTTCTGCCCCTGCAGTAACCGTCGCTGATAAATAGGCTGCTAGTGTGTGCGTGAGAGGAGCGGCTGAGTAGGCCAGCTACGTGAGAGGAGCGGCTGAATAGAGCACCGAGAGTACCCACTAGGCCACTACACAGGTGTACTTCCCCTGCATTGATAGTACAGCGATGGTTCTAGAGAACAGTAGTACCCTCCACTTCCAACTGTAGCTCCTTGGCCCTGAGATTCAAGAGTTCAAAACTGGTGCACTATACTAGACTAGACTAGAAGTACAGTACATCACCCTACTAGTTGAGAAAAGTAGTACTAGTACTGCTACAGTACGAGTACGTACTCCTCCGTCACATAATGTAAGACGTTTTTTGACACTAGTTGGCATGTGCAAAAAATGGCAAAAACATACCCAAAATTTCTTAATCCACGCCAAAAACTACTACCTAGTGCCAAAAATTTCTTACTAGTGCTATTATTTACAGTATAATGCAATCCCATAACGTTCCATAATGCTAGTACTAGTAGTGAATAATAGCCTCACCCCTTCGCTGAGGAACGATCTACAGTTGGAAGGGACGAGGCCCTGCGGTTACTACGCTCTTATCTCCTCCTCGCCAATTCCCCTCCCCCCGAAGAGAAGGCAGTTCATCACTGCACCCATGGATTCGCCAGGCGGTTCTCCTCCTCGTCGGGGCTGGGAGACCTTGGACGATGATCCTCTGGGAGAAATCGCACGCCGCTCCGACGTCCTCACCGCCGCAAGACTCGGTGCTTCCTGCACCAACTTTTTCAAGACGTTGCTTAAACATGCTTGGGAAAAGGCTATGCTTGTTGGTCTTCCATGCGTCCTCGAGGAGAAGGTTATTCTATGGGACAATCCTTCGAACAGTCCACCGCTCCCTGGCCATGGTTGCACGTTGACTCCGCTAGAGTTGCCGACGTTGAGAGGTAGTCGGATTTTGTCCGATGAGCAGGTCAGTAATGGAGTTTAATCATGTAGTACTTAGTTATTCCATTTCCATCCCGTAATTTCTCTGCTGCCCACCGTCTTATATATAGGTCTGGGTCGGTGCCAACGAAGATTGGCTTGCATACCTCCGGCCGGATACCACCATCATTTTGCACAACATCCACAGCAGTGCGGCCATTCCGGTAGACCCTTCTCCACCATTGGGATCGGCCTTCCGGACTGGCAGGGCTTGAATACGTATGATGATGCCTACATGAGATTGAAGAAGATAGCAATTGCGGACCCGCCGACAAAGCAACGCGGCTACGATGATTACTATCTCATCGCGGTGTTCGACATAAGGATTGCCATCAATGCAAGAGGCAGTAACGGCAGAGGCTGGCGCATGTTGGCGGCGGCAGATTTGTACCCCTACACGTTCGAAGACGCCGTGCGCCATCTAGGCCGCATCTTCGCGGTGACAAGCCAGGGGACTTGTTTCATCTGGTTGCCATCCTACGGTATGGGAGATTACAAACGGAATGCACAAACCATCATTTGCATCCCTAACGGTACTCCATTATTTTGCAGGGACCAGTCATCCCCCGATCAAAATAAGATCGCCGATCCTGGATGTGCATTTGCATCCGCGATTCGGTCTAACCTGGAACCTTGTAGCTGACTTTGGCATATTGGGATCAACTATCTTAGCAGTCGTTACCCATGGTACCACTGATGTGCAACATGGTCACACAATCTACCACGATCGGACCGTCACCATCTACCCAGGTATTCCATTTTTTAACCCTCTCGCCTTCTCTTTCATTGTTGTACTAGTAGTATACTTTGTAGTACTAGTAGGAGTACTTTTTACCTTGGAGGACGCGTATAGCTAGCTAGGCCCTTGAAGACTTGAACCCACTAGCTGCCACCATTTTTGTTTTTCCATGTCTTACTATCTCATCCATGTAGCCAAGAGTGGCTATATATAATAAACCGGTTATTTTAGTTCCTCTATACCGGAGTAGTACTATTTGCTGCACAGTATTACTGACCGCCATATTTGAGCACAACATTATTATGCATGGACCTTGACTATGTACGTCACCATGTGTCCAGATCTGGGATGCCGCGTGTACCAGATGAACGGCGCCGAGTTCGACCCCTGTGATGCTACGTAGGTGCCGAGGAACACTCTTGGAGAGTACTCGCTTTTCATCGGGGACAGCTACCCCATTGTGAAGCGGATGCCACCTTCCGTGCACGACACGTAAGGCCTACCGTTCATGAAGCATGGTTGTGTCTTCAGTGCGCACCGCCGGATGAACGTCATGCTGGGACACGCTATCCCTGATTTATGCCGCTTCAGCTTGGATGAGTCTCCATCGTGTGGAACCGGACTAGAAAGCTGCGACAATGATTCCCGTTGCCCACCGCTATGGATCGTGCCATCCACGAAGAACACCTGGGACTGGAACCTGGAGGAGGACATGTAGCCCGTCTATAACGTGTAAGTGGAGTACGGTAATTGTGAACGGTAGCGCTGTGAATTGTTGGGGAACGTAGTAATTTCAAAAGAAATCCTACGCACACGCAAGATCATGGTGATGCATAGCAACGAGAGGGGAGAGTGTTGTCCACGTACCCTCGTAGACCGACAGCGGAAGCGTTATCACAACGCGGTTGATGTAGTCGTACGTCTTCACGATCCGACCGATCAAGTACCGAACGTACGGCACCTCCGAGTTCTACACACGTTCAGCTCGATGACGTCCCTCGAACTCCGATCCAGCCGAGTGTTGAGGGAGAATTTCGTCGGCACGACGGCGTGGTGACGATGATGATGTTCCACCGACGCAGGGCTTCGCCTAAGCTCCGCAACGGTATTCTCGAGGTGTAATATGGTGGAGGGGGGCACCGCACACGGCTAAGAGATCTCAAGGATCAATTGTTGTGTCTCTGGGGTGCCCCCCTGTCCCCGTATATAAAGGAGCAAGGGGGAGGCAGCCGGCCAAGGGGAGAGGCGCGCCATAGGGGGGAGTCCTACTCCCACCGGGAGTAGGACTCCTCCTTTCCTTGTGGGAGTAGGAGAAGGGAAGGGGGAAGGAGAAAGAAGGAAGGGTGCGCCCCCCTTCCCTAGTCCAATTCGGACCAGATCATGGGGAGGGGTGCGGCCACGTTTTGAGGCCTTTCTCTCCTTTCCCGTATGGCCCATTAAGGCCCAATACGAATTCCCGTAACTCTCCGGTACTCCGAAAAATACCCGAATCACTCGGAACCTTTCCGAAGTCCGAATATAGTCGTCCAATATATCAATTTTTACGTCTCGGCCATTTCGAGATTCCTCGTCATGTCCCCGATCTCATCCGGGACTCCGAACTCCTTCGGTACATCAAAACTCAATAAAACTGTCATCGTAACGTTAAGCGTGCGGACCCTACGGGTTCGAGAACTATGTAGACATGACCGAGACACATCTCCGATCAATAACCAATAGCGGGACCTGGATGCCCATATTGGCTCCCACATATTCTACGAAGATCTTTATCGGTCAGACCGCATAACAACATACGTTGTTCCCTTTGTCACAGGTATGTTACTTGCCCGAGATTTGATCGTCGGTATCTCGATACCTAGTTCAATCTCGTTACCGGCAAGTCTCTTTACTCGTTCCGTAACACATCATCCCGCAACTAACTCATTAGTCACAATGCTTGCAAGGCTTATAGTGATGTGCATTACCGAGTGGGCCCAGAGATACCTCTCCGACAATTGGAGTGACAAATCCTAATCTCGAAATACGCCAACCCAACAAGTACCTTTGGAGACACCTGTAGAGCACCTTTATAATCACCCATTTACGTTGTGACGTTTGGTAGCACACAAAGTGTTCCTCCGGTAAACGGGAGTTGCATAATCTCATAGTCATGGGAACATGTATAAGCCATGAAGAAAGCAATAGCAACATACTAAACGATCGAGTGCTAAGCTAACGGAATGGGTCAAGTCAATCACGTCATTCTCCTAATGAGATGATCCCGTTAATCAAATGACAACTCATGTCTATGGCTAGGAAACATAACCATCTTTGATTAACGAGCTAGTCAAGTAGAGGCATACTAGTGACACTCTTGTTTGTCTATGTATTCACACATGTATTATGTTTCCGGTTAATACAATTCTAGCATGAATAATAAACATTTATCATGATATAAGGAAATATATAATACTTTATTATTGCCTCTATGGCATATTTCCTTCAGTCTCCCACTTGCACTAGAGTCAATAATCTATTTCACATCGCCATGTGATTTAACATCAATAATTCACATCACCATGTGATTAACACCCATAGTTCACATCTCTATGTGACCAACACTCAAAAGGGTTTACTAGAGTCAATAATCTAGTTCACATCGCTATGTGATTAACACCTAAAGAGTACTAAGGTGTGATCATGTTTTGATTGTGAGATAATTTTAGTCAACGGGTCTGTCACATTCAGATCCGTAAGTATTTTGCAAATTTCTATGTTTACAATGCTCTGCACGGAGCTACTCTTAGCTAATTGCTCCCACTTTCAATATGTATCTAGACCGAGATTTAGAGTCATCTAGATTAGTGTCAAAACTTGCATCGACGTAACCCTTTACGACGAACCTTTTGTCACTTCCATAATCGAGAAACATATCCTTATTCCACTAAGGATAATTTTGCCCGCTGTCCAGTGATCTACTCCTAGATCACTATTGTACTCCCTTGCGAAAATTAGTGTAGGGTACACAATAGATCTGGTACACAGCATGGCATACTTTATAGAACCTATGGCCAAGGCATAGGGAATGACTTTCATTCTCTTTCTATCTTCTGCCGTGGTCGGGCTTTGAGTCTTACTCAATTTCACACCTTGTAACATAGGCAAGAACTCTTTCTTTGACTGTTCTATTTTGAACTACTTCAAAATCTTGTTAAGGTATGTACTCATTGAAAAAACTTATCAAGCGTCTTGATCTATCTCTATAGATCTTGATGCTCAATATGTAAGCAGCTTCACCGAGGTCTCTCTTTGAAAAACTCCTTTCAAACACTACTTTATGCTTTGCAGAATAATTCTACATTATTTCCGATCAACAATATGTCATTCACATATACTTATCAGAAATGTTGTAGTGCTCCCACTCACTTTCTTGTAAATACAGGCTTCACCGCAAGTCTGTATAAAACTCTATGCTTTGATCAACTTATCAAAGCGTATATTCCAACTCCGAGATGCTTGCACCAGTCCATAGATGGATCGCTGGAGCTTGCATATTTTGTTAGCACCTTTAGGATTGACAAAACCTTCTGGTTGCATCATATACAACTCTTCTTTAATAAATCCATTAAGGAATGCAGTTTTGTTTATCCATTTGCCAGATTTCATAAAATGCGGCAATTGCTAACATGATTCGGACAGACTTCAGCATCGATACGAGTGAGAAACTCTCATCGTAGTCAACACCTTAAACTTGTCGAAAACCTTTTGCGACAATTCTAGCTTTGTAGATAGTTACACTACTATCAGCGTGTGTCTTCCTCTTGAAGATCCATTTTAATCTCAATGGCTCGCCAATCATTGGGCAAGTCAATCAAAGTCCATACTTTGTTCTCATACATGGATGTCATCTCAGATTTCATGGCCTCAAGCCATTCTGCGGAATCTGGGCTCACCATCGCTTCTTCATAGTTCGTAGGTTTGTCATGGTCTAGTAACATAACCTCCAGAACAGGATTACCGTACCACTCTGGTGCGGATCTTACTCTGGTTGACCTACGAGGTTCAGTAATAACTTGATCTGAAGTTCCATGATCATCATCATTAACTTCCTCACTAATTGGTATAGGCGTCACAGAAACTGGTTTCTGCGATGAACTACTTTCCAATAAGGGAGCAGGTACAATTACCTCATCAAGTTCTACTTTCCTCCCACTCACTTCTTTCGAGAGAAACTCCTTCTCTAGAAAGGATCCATTCTTAGCAACGAATGTCTTGCCTTCGGATCTGTGATAGAAGGTGTACCCAACTGTCTCCTTTGGGTATCATATGAAGACACATTTCTCCGATTTGGGTTTGAGCTTATCAGGATGAAACTTTTTCACATAAGCATCGCAACCCCAAATTTTAAGAAACGACAACTTTGGTTTCTTGCCAAACCACAGTTCATAAGGCGTCGTCTCAACGAATTTTGATGGTGCCCTATTTAACGTGAATGTAGCTGTCTCTAATGCATAACCCCAAAACGATAGTGGTAAATTGGTAAGAGACATCATATATTGCACCATATCTAATAACGTATGGTTACGATGTTCGGACACACCATTACACTGTGGTGTTCCAGGTGGCGTGAGTAGTGAAACTATTTCACATTGTTTTTACTGAAGGCCAAACTCGTAACTCAAATACTCTTCTCCACGATCAGATCGTAGAAACTTTATTTTCTTGTTACGATGATTTTCCGCTTCACTCTGAAATTATATGAACTTTTCAAATGTTTCAGATTTCTGTTTCATTAAGTAGATATACCCATATCTGCTCAAATCATCTGTGAAGGTCAAAAAATAATGATACCCGCTACGAGCCTCAACACTCATCGGATCGCATACATCAGTATGTATGATTTCCAACAAATCTGTTGCTCTCTCCATAGTTCCGGAGAACGGCGTTTTAGTCATCTTGCCCATGAGGCACGGTTCGCAAGCATCAAGTGATTCATAATCAAGTGATTCCAAAATCCCATCAGTATGGAGTTTCTTCGTGCGCTTTACACCAATATGACCTAAACGGCAGTGCCACAAATAAGTTGCACTATCATTATTAACTTTGCATCTTTTGGCTTCAATATTATGAATATGTGTATCACTACGATCGAGATCCAACAAACCATTTTCGTTGGTGTGTATGACCATAGAAGGTTTTATTCATGTAAACAGAACAACAATTGTTCTCTAACTTAAATGAATAACCGTATTGCAATAAACATGATCAAATCATATTCATGCTCAACGCAAACACCAAATAACACTTATTTAGTTTCAACACTAATCCCGAAAGTACAGGGAGTGTGCGATGATGATCATATCAATCTTGGAACTACTTCCAACACACATCGTCACCTTGCCTTTTACTAGTCTCTGTTTATTCTGCAACTCCCGTTTTCGAGTTACTACTCTTTAGCAACTGAACCAGTATCAATTACCGAGGGGTTGCTATAAACACTAGTAAAGTACACATCAATAATCTGTATATCAAATATACCTTTGTTCACTTTGCCATCCTTCTTATCCACCAAATAGTTGGGGTAGTTCCGCTTCCAGTGACCAGTCCCTTTGCAGTAGAAGCACTTAGTCTCAGGCTTAGGACCAGACTTAGGCTTCTTCACTTGAGCAGCAACTTGCTTGCCGTTCTTCTTGAAGTTCCCCTTCTTCCCTTTGCCCTTTTTTTTGAAACTAGTGGTCTCATCAACCATCAACACTTGATGTTTTTCTTGATTTCTACCTTCGTCGATTTCAGCATCACGAAGAGCTCGGGAATTACTTTCGTCATCCCTTGCATACTATAGTTCATCACGAAGTTCTACTAACTTGGTGATGGTGACTAGAGAATTCTGTCAATCACTATTTTATCTGGAAGATTAACTCCCACTTGATTCAAGCGATTGTAGTACCCAGATAATCTGAGCACATGCTCACTAGTTGAGTGATTCTCCTCCATCTTTTAGCTATAGAACTTGTTGGAGACTTCCTATCTCTCAACTCGGGTATTTGCTTGAAATATTAACTTCAACTCCTGGAACATCTCATATGGTCCATGACGTTCAAAACGTCTTTGAAGACCCGATTCTAAGCCGTTAAGCATGGTGCACTAAACTATCAAGTAGTCATCATATTGAGCTAGCCAAACATTCATAACGTCTGCATTTGCTCCTGCAATAGGTCTGTCACCTAGCGGTGCATCAAGGACATAATTTTCTGTGCAGCAATGAGGATAATCCTCAGATCACGGATCCAATCCGCATCTTTGCTACTAACATCTTTCAACATAATTTTCTCTAGGAACATATCAAAAATAAAACAGGGAAGCAACAACGCGAGCTATTGATCTACAACATAATTTCCAAAATACTATCAGGACTAAGTTCATGATAAATTTAAGTTCAATTAATCATATTACTTAAGAACTCCCACTTAGATAGACATCCCTCTAATCCTCTAAGTGATCACGTGATCCATATCAACTAAACCATGTCCGATCATCACGTGAGATGGAGTAGTTTCAATGGTGAACATCACTATGTTGATCATATCTACTATATGATTCACGCTCGACCTTTCGGTCTCCGTGTTCCGAGGCCATATCTGTTATATGCTAGGCTCGTCAAGTTTAACCTGAGTATTCCGCGTGTGCAACTGTTTTGCACCCGTTGTATTTGAACGTAGAGCCTATCACACCCGATCATCACGTGGTGTCTCAGCACGAAGAACTTTCGCAACGGTGCATACTCAGGGAGAACACTTATACTTTGATAATTTAGTGAAGGATCATCTTATAATGCTACCGTCAAACAAAGCAAGATAAGATGCATAAAGGATTAACATCACATGCAATCAATATAAGTGATATGATATGGCCGTCATCATCTTGTGCTTGTGATCTCCATCTCCGAAGCACTGTCATGATCACCATCGTCACCGGCGCGACACCTTGATCTCCATCGTAGTATCGTTGTCGTCTCGCCAACTAATTGCTTTTACGACTATCGCTACCGCTTAGTGATAAAGTAAAACTATTACATGGTGATTGCATCTCATACAATAAAGCGACAACCATATGGCTCCTGCCAGTTGCCGATAACTCGGTTACAAAACATGATCATCTCATACAACAAATTATATCACATCATGTCTTGACCATATCACATCACAACATGCCCTGCAAAAACAAGTTAGACGTCCTCTACTTTGTTGTTGCAAGTTTTACGTGGCTGTTACGGGCTTAGCAAGAACCGTTCTTACCTACGCATCAAAACCACAACGATAGTTTGTCAAGTTGGTGCTGTTTTAACCTTCCCAAGGACCGGGCGTAGCCACACTCGGTTAAACTGAAGTGAGAGAGACAGACACCCGCCAGTCCCCTTTAAGCAACGAGTGCTCGCAACGGTGAAACCAGTCTTGCGTAAGCGTGCGCGTAATGTCGGTCCGGGCCGCTTCATCTCACAATACCGCTGAACCAAAGTATGGCATGTTGGTAAGCAGTATGACTTATATCGCCCACAACTCACTTGTGTTCTACTCGTACATAGCATCAACGCATAAAACCAGGCTCAGATGCCACTGTTGGGGAACGTAGTAATTTCAAAAAAATTCCTACACACAGGCAAGATCATGGTGATGCATAGCAACGAGAGGGGAGAGTGTTGTCCACGTACCCTCGTAGACCGACAGCGGAAGCGTTATCACAACGCGGTTGATGTAGTCGTACGTCTTCACGATCCGACCGATCAAGTACCGAACGTACGGCACCTCCGAGTTCTACACACGTTCAGCTCGATGACGTCCCTCGAACTCCGATCCAGCCGAGTGTTGAGGGAGAGATTCGTCAGCACGACGGCGTGGTGACGATGATGATGTTCCACCAACGCAGGGCTTCACCTAAGCTCCGCAATGGTATTATCGAGGTGTAATTTGGTGGAGGGGGGCACCGCACACGGCTAAGAGATCTCAAGGATCAATTGTTGTGTCTCTGGGGTGCCCCCATGCCCCCGTATATAAAGGAGCAAGGGGGAGGCAGCCGGCCAAGGGGAGAGGCGCGCCATAGGGGGGAGTCCTACTCCCACCGGGAGTAGGACTCCTCCTTTCCTTGTGGGAGTAGGAGAAGGGAAGGGGGAAGGAGAAAGAAGGAAGGGTGCGCCCCCCTTCCCTAGTCCAATTCGGACCAGATCATGGGGAGGGGTGCGGCCACGTTTTGAGGCCTTTCTCTCCTTTCCCGTATGGCCCATTAAGGCCCAATACGAATTCCCGTAACTCTCCGGTACTCCGAAAAATACCCGAATCACTCGGAACCTTTCCGAAGTCCGAATATAGTCGTCCAATATATCGATTTTTACGTCTCGGCCATTTCAAGATTCCTCGTCATGTCCCCGATCTCATCCGGGACTCCGAACTCCTTCGGTACATCAAAACTCAATAAAACTGTCATCGTAACGTTAAGCGTGTGGACCCTATGGGTTCGAGAACTATGTAGACATGACCGAGACACGTCTCCGGTCAATAAGCAATAGCGGGACCTAGATGCCCATATTGGCTCCCACATATTCTACGAAGATCTTTATCGGTCAGACCGCATAACAACATACGTTGTTCCCTTTGTCACCGGTATGTTACTTGCCCGAGATTTGATCGTCGGTATCTCGATACCTAGTTCAATCTCGTTACCGGCAAGTCTCTTTACTCGTTCCGTAACACATCATCCCGCAACTAACTCATTAGTCACAATGCTTGCAAGGCTTATAGTGATGTGCATTACCGAGTGGGCCCAGAGATACCTCTCCGACAATTGGAGTGACAAATCCTAATCTCGAAATACGCCAACCCAACAAGTACCTTTGGAGACACCTGTAGAGCACCTTTATAATCACCCATTTACGTTGTGACGTTTGGTAGCACACAAAGTGTTCCTCCGGTAAACGGGAGTTGCATAATCTCATAGTCATGGGAACATGTATAAGCCATGAAGAAAGCAATAGCAACATACTAAACGATCGAGTGCTAAGCTAACGGAATGGGTCAAGTCAATCACGTCATTCTCCTAATGAGATGATCCCGTTAATCAAATGACAACTCATGTCTATGGCTAGGAAACATAACCATCTTTGATTAACGAGCTAGTCAAGTAGAGGCATACTAGTGACACTCTTGTTTGTCTATGTATTCACACATGTATTATGTTTCCGGTTAATACAATTCTAGCATGAATAATAAACATTTATCATGATATAAGGAAATATATAATACTTTATTATTGCCTCTAGGGCATATTTCCTTCATGAATATATGTAGACTAGTCGTGCTCAAATTTATCACATGAATTGGAGATGAACTTGTGTGGCATACTGGCATTTGTCCTTTAGAATTTATTACTAGTAAATGTGTTATGTGTACGTGCAACTTGTGTGGTTGTTGCACGGGCTCCAACACGCTCTTTGAGAAAAAAGGTGGCACAACTTTGGATATACGTGACGTGGCGGCATCATACAGTAGCATCGTTCGCTATAGTTGTAGTACACTCCTACTAGGACGACAACTCCTATAAAACCTTGCGCTTGGCTCTTTGCCTCTTCAGGAGGTTCAACAGTTCGTACTCGTGTGAACCTTGCACTTGGCTCTTCGCCTCTTCGGAAGGTCCAACAATGATGATACTACAGTACAATATGCTTCTGGCAATCTGACACCGATTGAACTGTTGTACGTCCACCGCGAGGGCGAGGGCGAGGGAGAGGGCGCTGTAGTCAAAACCCTCTCCTCGTCCTGCGAACCACCGCGCGCGTGGGCGAGGGAGAGGCGTAGTAAGCAAGCTTCTCCTCGTTCGGCGAGTTGACGGGACACATCAAAGCAGTACTAGTACTAGTAGTAGTAGTCCATACTGCGTCCTTTCCGATTAATATGGCTTAATTTGAAACGAGAAAAATACACTGGCGGTCAACGTATGTAACAATACGCTCTTTACGGTCACTACATATAGTTTTGCGGTGATTATACGATCACTAGCTCATCATAGAGCACCGTATTGCACCCTACTGACCGGCCACATAGTCGACGTGGCACTTTGTTGACTGGTTAAATTGTCACCTGGTTTCCGGGTCCCACCTGTCAGTTGGCAGAGCAAAGAAATCAGTTAAACAAAACTTTACGCAGGCGCGACATGAGTCCAACCCTTGCGCGCGAACCGCCCTGGTTGTGTATGTGAGTGCATGCACGTGTCCTCCCTCGGTCTTCCAACAAAGAGTGTACATCGACTATAAAACAAAGAGTGTAGTACATGATGTACATCTACACTTCCAATGCATTTAGCCTTTAATCTAAATCGATATTGATTGACTAATGCACCAACTTGTGCTGTAGGTATAGGCTACATGTCTATCCTTAATTACAGCATGCAACGGCCTTCATTTAGTCTTCTTATCTCAATGGTCGCATGCACACATAAGTCTGCTACTTTTGGGCGTTAATTTTGCCCTGGTCAATGTGTAAATCTCTATATGTACAGTCTTTCACGGACGTAGGGAGTAGGTTGAGCACTTGAGCGTGAGCGTGTGTGTTGCGTCATGTGCTGTGTGCCGCATGGGTGCGTGAGTGTTGCGTGTGTCCATGTGTACGTGTGAGTGTTGCATGTTGCATGGATGCATGCATGCATGGGGCTTACTCCCTCCCATTGACATGTTCATATTTCAAGCTTCCTCTGTTCCCTCCATATGGTGATACTCCCTCTGTTCCCAAATAGTACGGAGTAAAAGCCTCCCTCTGTTCCCAAATACGGAGTATTTGTCTTTTACAGATTTCAACAAGTGACTGGGTACGGAGCAAAATGAGTGAAGTGAGCGTAGAGGCATAGGGATACTGTAGAAAGGAAGTCCTCGCGATCCATTATTCCCCATCTCGGTCAGAGAGAACTATTCAACTAGTCTTCACAGTGAAGTGACAATACACGCTGCAGCAGATGGGACACGTAATTAATAAGCTGAACCAGCGTGTTGGTGTTACTAAATCAGCCTTACCCAGTACTGCCATCATGTTTGCCAGTAGAGCACGCTTCCGCAAATACGCCTACGCACCTCTGTCCTCCATTAACTGACATATGGGCCCTGTTGTGGTAGACCCACATGTCATCGGTGTAACTATTTACACTCCGAAGGACGGTATATCCTGGTAGTAGTACTAGTAGAATTGAGATTGAATGCACTTTCTTCCCCGTCCTCCACTCTTCTTCCTCCTCTCTTCTTCTTCGGACTCTCTTCCCCATCGTCGGCCGCACACCATTTACCCCCGCTCACTGCTCGCCCGCCCGCGCCATCTTCCTTGGTAGCTCGCGCGTACCATATCCCCCCGCTCACTGCTCGGCCACACGAGGAGAAGCTTCTTCGCTCGCCCGCCCGAATCCACTTCCCCGCTGGCTCGCAGGCACCAAAAACCCCAATGGCAGAATCGACTGACACGCAGAGCCGCGATTGGAATTCCCTCCCCGATGTTCTCTTGGAGCAGATCTGTAGTCGTATGGACCTACTCAGCACCGTCCGTCTGGCCGCATGCTCGGTGTCTTTGTACCGTCTACTCTGCAACCGGCCGGCTCTTTTCAAGACACCCTGCTTGCTGATGCCCGATCCTCGCAGGTGGCCCAGACGCCGACTTGACGATCCTACGAAGGTTGCCGTGGTTCCCCTCGACATGCTACCACTACCCGTCCACCTGTCCTTCATGCGCGGCCACTACTGGGCGGGCATGAAGGCCAACTGGATCGTCCTCATCCACCACACCGGTAGTCTGTGGCGTCTCGTGGATATCTACACCCAGCGAGAGATCACCCTTCCATCGTTGGATACCGCCGCCATCGAGCCTCGCGGCCCGCCGGACACTCCTGCCTACTACGCACGAGACGCGTCAAGCTTTTGGCCCGACCTCTGTTTGCAGAAAGTTGTAATCTACGAAGTGCCCACACCATCAGAAGACTACATGGATTACAAGCTCATTGCCTTGTTCAACATGGGATTAGTCTATCTGGAATCCGGTCGCCATACATGGTTATGGCTCATCATCAATCCTGTTGAGGCAACATTTCTGTCTGATGCTATAGTGCACGATGGCATCGTTTACGCGATCGACGCACAGATTGGCTGCATATACTGGTGGAATCTATCGTCGTGTAATTGTTCTATCTCATCTCATCTTTACCTTATGAATACGACTGCATGTTCATTTGTTACAAATTTAGAATGCATACCATGTCTATAACCACATCATTGCTATATGTTCCTCCCATTTCCTAGATTTTTATGACCACACATGTTATTGTTAGAGTTGATATAAGAACAATTGGCATCTAATGATTGTTAGAATACATATTATGAGCATAACATCATGATTGCTATATGTTACTCTCGTTTACAAGATTTTTATAACAACGCATGTTATTGCTTAGAGTTGATATGAGAACAGTAGTAGTAAGTGCTATGGTAGAATATGAGTAGGCGCTGTCATAGCTGTTTTCCTCTCATTGTTACATGATGTTTGAACCATGACATATTGCTAGAATATGAAAGCCATTGGCTTATTTTTTTAACTTGGGGTATGATTATGACCACGGCATTGCAATTCTCTGTCTATGATATGTGTCACTGTTATAATAATCTTAATTCCACACATACTCTGAACATGATTGTTTATTTTTGTCCTTTTGGTCTCCAATTTGAATTGTTGCAGCAGACGCAAATGCGCTGGCCTTCATGATTCCAGGACCTGGAACCATACCAGCCGATGGGTGGTGGTTTATCGCTCGTTCAGCTGACGGCGGTCATTTGATGCTCCTTCGCACGTACCAAATTGACCAAACCATTACATCAAACCACATGCAGTACAATGCGTGGGGCGTTCATGACATTGATGGCTATGGCTGGTTCGTGTTCAAGAAAGATCCCAGCTCCGTTGGGCCAGGCGTATTCAATTGGAGGCGGGTTTATAGCCTCGGCAACCACTCCTTGTTCCGCGGGCTCAATTATCTGATCATCCAACCAATCATCGATCATATCACCGGCGATGATTACTGTGCTACGCAACTTCCATTCGCGAGGGGGGCTGTGTTTACACATCATACCATGGGTTTCATGAATCACCATATCGAGAGATTCGTCGACACAGCTTGTTGCCAGATAATCTTCAGTGTGTGAAAGGCATCAAGCTTCCATGCGATGGATGGCTTTTGCAAACCCAACATGCGGCGATGTGGTTCATGCCAACAGCAAATATGCACAACTCGATTCGTGCTGATATCTAGACTGAGCCATGTATTCTGCTGCTGTAGCACGACCCTCTTTTGTTGGATATTATGTACTGTTGTTAGTTTGAAGCACTCCTTTGGTTTGAAGGATAGATACCTTCCTGGGATCAAGTGCATCCTAACTCACCTGCGTAGGATGTACTGATTGAAGGAAATATGCCCTAGAGGCAATAATAAAGTATTATATATTTCCTTATATCATGATAAATGTTTATTATTCATGCTAGAATTGTATTAACCGGAAACATAATACATGTGTGAATACATAGACAAACAGATTGTCACTAGTATGCCTCTACTTGACTAGCTCGTTAATCAAAGATGGTTATGTTTCCTAGCCATAGACATGAGTTGTCATTTGATTAATGGGATCACCTCATTAGGAGAATGACGTGATTGACTTGACCCATTCAGTTAGCTTAGCACCTGATCGTTTAGTATGTTGCTATTGCTTTCTTCATGACTTATACATGTTCCTATGACTATGAGATTATGCAACTCCCGTTTACCGGAGGAACACTTTGTGTGCTACCAAACGTCACAACGTAAATGGGTGATTATAAAGGTGCTCTAAAGGTGTCTCCAAAGGTACTTGTTGGGTTGGCGTATTTCGAGATTAGGATTTGTCACTCCGATTGTCGGAGAGGTATCTCTGGGCCCACTCGGTAATGCACATCACTATAAGCCTTGCAAGCATTGTGACTAATGAGTTAGTTGCAGGATGATGTATTACGGAACGAGTAAAGAGACTTGCCGGTAACGAGATTGAACTAGGTATCGAGATACCGACGATCGAATCTCGGGCAAGTAACATACCAATGACAAAGGGAACAACGTATGTTGTTATGCGGTCTGACCGATAAAGATCTTCGTAGAATATGTGGGAGCCAATATGAGCATCCAGGTTCCGCTATTGGTTATTGACCGGAGAGGTGTCTCGGTCATGTCTACATAGTTCTCGAACCCGTAGGGTCCGCACGCTTAACGTTACGATGACAGTTTTATTATGAGTTTATGTATGTTGATGTACCGAAGGAGTTTGGAGTCCCGGATGAGATCGGGGACATGACGAGGAGTCTCGAAATGGTCGAGACATAAATATCAATATATTGGACGACTATATTCGGACTTCGGAAAGGTTCCGAGTGATTCGGGTATTTTTCGGAGTACCGGAGAGTTACGGGAATTCGTATTGGGCCTTAATGGGCCATACGGGAAAGAAGAGAAAGACCCCAAAGGATGGCCGCACCCCTCCCCATGGGCTAGTCCGAATTGGACTCAGGAGGGGGGCGCCCCCTTCCTTCTTTCTCCTTCCCCCTTCCCTTCTCCTACTCCCACAAGGAAAGGAGGAGTCCTACTCCCGGTGGGAGTAGGACTCCCCCCTTGGGCGCGCCACCTCCCCTTGTCTGGCCCTCTCCTCCTTGCTCCTTTATATACGGGGGCAGGGGGCACCCCAAGAACACACAATTTATATATGATATTTTAGCCGTGTGCGGTGCCCCCCTCCACCAAATTACACCTCGATAATATCGTTGCGGAGCTTAGGTGAAGCCCTGCGTCTGTAGAACATCATCATCGTCACCACGCCGTCGTGCTGACGAAACTCTCCCTCAACACTCGGCTGGATCGGAGTTCGAGGGACGTCATCGAGCTGAACGTGTGCTGAACTCGGAGGTGCCGTGCGTTCGGTACTTGATCGGTCGGATCGTGAAGACGTACGACTACATCAACCGCGTTGTGATAATGCTTCCGCTTTCGGTCTACGAGGGTACGTGGACAACACTCTCCCCTCTCGTTGCTATGCATCACCATGATCTTGCGTGTGCATAGGATTTTTTTTGAAATTACTACGTTCCCCAACACTGATAATGATGATGGAGATGTTGTGCAGAAGCCATATATATATATATCAGTTAGGCTTCAAGTGCGTACTTGTTAGTTAAACCTATGTATAAATTGTGACACTAAATACGACTAGTAAGTAGTACAGTAGCAGTACTAGTATACGTCGATCAAATTATTCATCATGTCCACACATTGAATTGAGGTGACAACACGCTGCGCGTGAGGTGACACAAGAATCCCGGCGGGGTGTTCAGGTATTCTGGACTTCAGATTTGGAGTACCACTTATCTGTCGAAATCTTTCATCGTTCACTTAAAACAGTCGATTGATCATACATTGAGTACCATATAACTGGAATTACCGATGCAAGTCGAAGAAGGATTGGCCAGTGCTGCCGGCTGGCGTTAAGTTTGATCCCACGGATCAGGAGCTGATTGAGCACCTTGAGGCCAAAGTGAGTGCTAACAGCGCGAGATTTCAGTCTCTCATCGATTTGTTCATACCAACCATCGACAGCGAGCACGGCATATGCTACACCCAACGTGAGAAACTTCCAGGTAAGACACCGATCGGCCGTCTAGTTGCACAAACATATTCCTTTGTTTATAGCTCTATTTTTTCTTTTTAGACGCAGACCTGGTGAAGCAATTACAATTTGACAGTTAATAAAAAGTGAAACAAGTGACTGCAACATGCCAAAGATGTTATGAAAATGCCAACTATGTACACTAAAACCTGTATTCCACAATACTGCAGGTATCACACTGAGTGGCCTAAGGAAGCATTTCTTCCAGCGCAATTCCAGGGCGTTCAAAAGGGGCACGTGGACGCGTCGCAAGATACAGTTGGAGTGCGGCATGCACGCGATGTGGCACAAGACCGGCAATACCTTGCCAGTGATGGTCAACGGCCGGCAAGACGGGCAGCAAAAAAGGTTCTGGTGCTGCACACCAACAAGAACTTCGACCAGCAGAGGACCAACTGGGTGATGCACCAGTACCACCTCGGGGACCTGGAGCAAGAGAAGGAGCGGGAGCTGGTCCTCTGCAAGATTTTCTACCAGACGAACACTAGGGCCAGGAGTAAAAAGATTATAAGTTAGTTTGGTATTGGTAGTTGTACTACCTTGTCGTCCGCAAGTTGGTATTGTTGTTAACTATCTTTTGGTATGAACTTGCATTTGCTTCCAACCATCATGCCGAGGGTCGACGTGGATATAAAGCTGAATCATTTGTTTCGAAACGAATTTTCAGGCACCTGATTTTTATTTTATGGGTAGCATAAGCACCCGCCGTTCGAATTCCCAGTTCTCCATTTTTTTCGAAACAAGTGCATGCACTTATTATCATGATAAAAAAACAATATCCGTGCTGCATCCCAGTTATCAGTCTGTACTTGCAGAATTCTCTCGTTTATTGAGCACGTATATTGTTTTTTCAGGTCGAGCAAGTTTCAACTGGGCTGTAGACTGCCCAGGGTTGGTTTTGTTTTTAACAGGCCCAGCCCATGACGACAACGGGGCACAAAGGTCCAGCAGGTATCTACTGGCCTCTGGCCCGCCAGCGTTAGTTATATTTTGTCTTACAACATCCGCAGGCAGTTTTTTTTACTGAATCGAACACACAGCCCAGTTCTATTTTCCTCTTGAAACGCATGTCCTACATCCGTTTTCTAATCTCTACCTATAGTTTTACTAGTTCATATACACGTATCATTATATTGAAAACACATAAAATTCCCTTTTCATATTTACATCCTTATTTTTGTTGTTTTTTCCCACCCAGCGCTGATTTTTTTACCACTGCTTTTCCCTTAAACCAACTCAATTGTCCCACGTCTTATTTGCTTACAAAAACAAAACGTTTTTTTGGCAAATCAATAAGTTCTTAAAAAATGTTTATCATTTCGGGATTACAACAGTTCGGACTCCACCGAAATATGCAAAATAAGGTTGAACTTTTTGACCGTGGTCCTGGGCAGAAAATGGGCTGTAATAAATTACTTAAGAATTAGCAAATGGGCTAGAAATTATAAAAAATAGCAAATGGGCTTTATGTTGTCTGCCACAGATTTGGAGGCTGACTTGTGGGCCTACTAAGTGCATGCGTACACAAGGTTTCTCAAAAAAGAAACTTACTCAACAATCGACTCTACCAGCGTGAGACCGTTAGATGTCAATCTAACGGCAATCGTGCTTCTTCAGTCTCTGATCTTCCTGCCCCAGCCGCCCAAACCAGCGCCGTCGGAACCGCCTGCTCCCGCCTCCCGTGGCCGGCAGTGCTGCCGGGCAGGCCTCACGGCCCCATCAT
Source organism: Triticum aestivum (assembly GCF_018294505.1). Taxonomy (NCBI): domain Eukaryota; kingdom Viridiplantae; phylum Streptophyta; class Magnoliopsida; order Poales; family Poaceae; genus Triticum; species Triticum aestivum. The sequence goes on from NC_057805.1 coordinate 115,870,892, forward strand.
ACTCGCATCCCTGGCCTGTCTATCCCTCTACTCACCCACACCTCCTGTTATTTTCCGGCGACGGCAGCCGAACCAGTCAACCCTCGTACTCTCCACCGCGTGGGCAGCCACTGCCGTGTCTTCCCCAGCTCCGTGTCGTTCCCTTCGTAGGCCTCGCCGTCGTCCACCGCCCTGGTGCTCTCGGCGCGGCGTGGTCAACGATGTCCATCCAACGGCCGTAGTGCTTCTTCAACCTCTGGTCTTCTTGCCCCAGCCGCCCAAAGTAGCGCCGGTCGTGTCGCATGCTCCTGCCTCCCGTGGCCGGCTGTGCTGCCGCGGAGGCCTCACCGTCCCCATACTACTCCCACCGCTGGCCAGGCCATCCCTCCACTCACCCACCCCCCTATTATTCTGCGGCGACGGCAGCCTCACACCGCAGCCGAACCAGTGAACCCTCGTACTCCTCTCCGCGTGGGCATCCACTGCCGCGTCTTCCCCGGCTCCGCGTCGTCCCCGGCTCCGCGTCGTCCCCTTCCTAGGCCTCGCCGTCGTCCACCGCCGTGGTGCTCTCGGCGTGGCATGGTCAATGTGGTCAACGACCGAATTCCATCGGAAGAGTACTGTATGTGGAGAGGCTGACAGCTGGGTCCACGGCAGCCGCAAGGAAGTGCCTCCTTATTACGCGCAAAATAATTATTCCTCCACCTGACAGCAGGGACCCACCGGACGGGCCACCAGTATTTCGCGGAAAAAAGTTTCCCCCCGACTGCTGGGACCCACCGGACGGGCCACCGTATTTCGCGAAAAAAACGTTTGCCCCTGACTGCTGGGACCCACCGGACGGACCACCGTATTTTGCAAAAAAAAAACGTTCCCCCCGCTGTTAGCTCGGACCCACCAGAAGTGCCTCCTTATTATGCACAGAAAATGAATACTCCCCCTGCTAGCTGGGACCCACCATGGTGGGAGACTGACTTGTGGGCCTACTAAGTTGACGGGGACGGAGGGCTTTGTCAACTTAGTCAATATGAACGATTCTTGCTCCAGTGACCGTACGATGTCCATCCAACGGCCGTAGTGCTTCTTCAACCTCTGGTCTTCTTGCTCCAGCCGCCCAAAGCAGCGCCGGTCGTGCCGCATGCTCCTGCCTCCCGTGGCCGGCTGTGCTGCCGCGGAGGCCTCACCGCCCCCTACTATGCCCACCGCTGGCCAGGCCCTGCGGTGACGGCAGCCTCACACCGCAGCCGAACCAGTTAACCCTCGTACTCCTCTCCGCGCGGGCTTCCACTGCCACTTCTTCCCCGGCTCCGCGTCGTCCCCTTCCTAGCCCTCGCCGTCGTCCACCGCCGTGGTGCTCTCCGCGCGGCGTGGTCAACGTGGTCAAGGAATGACTTCCATCGGAAGAGTACTGTACGTGGAGAGGCTGACAGCTGGGTCCATGGCCACAGCCCAGTTTTTTTGTGATTTGCCAAGTAAGTCGCTTTGTCAGGCCTGTTGGGCTGCAAATCTTACAAGATGAGGAGAGATTTCATTCGGCTGGCCGAGAAAATGGCCCATCGGTAATGAGAAATGGGCTGTACATTTTTAAAACACATCAAACCGGCAATTAGTTTCAAATATCTTTTTTTTCATTTCGAGATTTTAAATTACATTAATTTTTATGCGTGGAGAATTTGTTGGATTTTATATTGATATACATTTATTTTTAAAATCAGTTTGAATGTGAGTCGAAATTTCGGGATTAAAAACAGTTCGGACCGCACCAAAATATGCAAAATTTCGTATAATTTTTTAACCGTGGCCACAATATGGGCTGTAATGCTAACAAAAAGAATATGGGCTCCAAAAAAACCTTAATAATTAGCAAATGGGCTGTACATTATTAGAAATAATGGCAGATGGGCTGTATGCTGTTTTCCACAGATTTGAGGCTTTCCTAAAAAAAGGTTGACGCACAAGCAGTGACTATTGGATGGCCATCCAACGGCCGTCGTGCTTCTTCAATCTCTGCTTTTCCTGCTCCAGCTGCTCAAACAAGCGCCGGCGGGACTGCCTGCTCCCTCCTCCCCGCGGCTGCTCTGCTGCCGCGCAGGCCTCACCGCCCCACCGTACTCCCATCACTGGCCTAGCCATCCCTCTACTCACCCACACCTGCTGTTATTCTCTGGCGACGGCAGACGAACCAGTAAACCCTCGTACAGTCGTACTCCCCTCCGCATGGGAAACAACTGCCGAGTCTTTCCTGCCTCAGTGTCGTTCCCTTCCTAGGCCTCGCCGTCGTCCACCACCCTGGTGCTCTCGGCGCGGCCTGGTCAACATGGTCAATGACCGACATGCATCTGAAGTGGACTGTACGTGGAGAGGCCGACAGCTGGGTCCACTGCCGCACGCAAGGAAATGCCTCCTTATTACGCGCAAAATAATGATTCCTCCACCTGACATCAGGGACCCACCGAAAGGGCCTCTGTATTTCACGAAAAAAACGTTACCGCCACTGACAGCTCGGACCCACCAGCTATATCTTCGCACGCAAGGAAGTGCCTCCTTATTACGCACAAAAAAATGAATAGTCCCCCTGTTAGCTGGGACCCAGTATAGTTGCAGGCTGACTTGTGGGCCTACTAAGTTGACGGGGACGGAGGGCTTTGTCAACTTAGTCAATATGCACGATTCTAGCTCCAGTGACCGTACGATGTCCATCCAACGGCCGTAGTGCTTCTTCAACCTCTGGTCTTCTTGCTCCAGCCGCCCAAACCAGCGCCGGTCGTGCCTCGTGCTCCTGCCTCCCGTGGCTGGCTGCGATGCGGCGGAGGCCTCACCGCCCCCTACTACTCCCACCGCTGGCCAGGCCATCCCTCTACTCACCCACACCCCCTGTTATTCTGCGGCGACGACAGCCTCACACCGCAGCAAACCAGTGAACCCTCATACTCCTCTACGTGTGGGCATCCACTGCCGTGTCTTCCCCGGCTCCACGGCGTCCCCTTCCTAGGCCTCGCCGTCGTCCACCGCCCTGGTGCTCTTGGCGCGGCGTGGTCAACATGGTCAAGGAACAGCTTCCATCGGACATGGACTGTACGTGGAGTGGCTGATAGCTGGGTCCACGGCCGCAGCAAGGAAGTGCCTCCTTATTACGTGCAAAATAATTATTCCTCAACACTCACAGCGGGGACCCACCGGATGGGCCACCGTATTTCGTGAAAAAAAAACGTTTCCCCCTGACTGCTGGGACCCACCAGCTACACCTTCGCACGTAAGGAAGTGCGTCCGGGCAAAAAAACGATTCGCCCCCCTGACTGCTGGGACCCACCAGCTACATCTTCGCACGCAAGGAAGTGCCTGACAGTCGGGGCCCACCTGGTCGAAGCGTACGTAGCGTTGTCATTCTGGTCGCGAACGTGTACGTACATATATACTGGTGGATGTAGAGGCGCGCACGTGTCGTACTAGAGGCGCGTACGTGTCGTAGTAGAGGCGCGCACGTAGCATGTACACGTACGTACAGCGGCCAGGGTGCAAGAAAGAAAATACGGCCACGTATGTGTACATACGGGCAGGGTCTCGAACGCCTACTCGCGCATACGTACGGCCAGGGCTCGTGTACATGGCTGGGTCGGAACAGAGAAACAGCGTGGTCGTTGTGTTCATGGGGAGGCAACGGAATGCGTCGTGTTCATGGGGAGGCAACGGAATGCGTCGTGTTCATGGGGAGGGGTGTGGCGTACCGCAAAACGGAGGAAACAGACCTCCTATGGTCGAAACGGGGGTCCTGTTGATCGGGAGGAGTGTGGCGTACCGCAAAACGGAGGAAACTGACCTCCTACGGTCGAAACGGGGGTCCTGTTGATCGGGAGGGGTGTGGCGTACCGCACAACGGAGGAAACGGACCTCCTACGGTCGAAACGGGGGTCCTGTTGATCGGGAGGGGTGTGGCGTACCACAAAACGGACGAAACGGACCCCCTACGGTCGAAACGGGGGTCATGTTCATCGGGAGGGCTGTGGCGTACCGCAAAACGGGACTCCACGGGATATTGTTCATCTCCACCGTCGACCTCCTCCAGCCTCCACGGGCTACTGTTGACCTCCTCCAGCCTCCACGGGCTCCTGTTCATCCAGCCTCCACCGCGCGCTACTCCACCGGCTACTGTTCAACCACCCCTCCACGGGCACCCCTCCACCGTCTACTGTTCATCCAGCCCTCCACACCACGGGGTCCTGTTCAACCACCCCTCCACGGGCACCCCTCCACCGTCTACTGTTCATCCAGCCCTCCACCACACCACGGGGTCCTGTTCATCCAGAGGCAACGCCACCGCTCACTGTTCATCCAAACCCCCCGCAACGCTCACTGTTTATCCCAGAGGCAGCATCGATCGGCTTCAGTTAGCAGCAGTAGCGAAGGAATCGCTCGATCAGGTTCAGTTAACAGCCATCGATCGATCGCTCGGGTTCAGTAACGCGTAGCCTGCAGTGCAATCGCTCGGGTTCAGTTAGAGCCCAACGCCTCGCTCGGGTTCAGTTAGAGCCAATGCCTCGCACACACGCGCGTACGTGTATGAGAGAAACGCGCATCGCTCGGCCCCCGACCTCCCACCGTAACGGGGAACTCCCCGAAATTTTCCTCGCCCTCGCTTCTACCACGGTTTTTTCCGTCATGGACGGCCCAAAGAATGTCATGCAGCTGCGTCTCCGGCCCGCCCAGGACGAAAAGCCCATTTTCTGTCATGATTTTTTGTCATAGAAGTAGGAGCCCACCACATCTATGATGATACCGGGTTTTGTCACAATTATCGTCATAGAAGTGTCATATGTATGACAGAATTTTTTTTCGTTCAGCCCAAAATGTCACGGATGTGTGTTTTTTTTTGTAGTGCATCGCTCGTCCCCGACCGCCACTAATAAGGAAGACAATCAATAAATAAATCATGCTCCGACTTCATCACATAACGGTTCACCATACGTGCATGCTACGGGAATCACAAACTTTAACACAAGCATTTCTCAAATCCATAACCACTCAACTAGCATGAATCTAATATCACCATCTTCATATCTCAAATCAATTATAAAGAATCAAACTTCTCGTAGTATTCAATGCACTTTATATGAAAGTTTTTATTATACCCATCTTGGATGCCTATCATATTAGGACTAGTTTCATAACCAAAGCAAATTACCATGCTGTTTAGGACTCTCAAAATAATATAAGTGAAGCATGAGAGTTCATCTATTTCTACAAAATAAAACCACCACCGTGTTCTAAAAGGATATAAGTGAAGCACTAGAGCAACGACAAACTACTCCGAAAGATATGAGTGAAGATCAATGAGTAGTTGTATAATTATGCAACTATGTGAAGACTCTCTAACATTTAAGAATTTCAGATCTTGGTATTTTATTCAAACAGCAAGCAAAGCTAAAGAAAATAAAATGACACTCCAAGCAAAACACATATCATGTGATGAATAAAAATATAGCTCCAAGTAAAGTTACCGATGAACGAAGACGAAAGAGGGGATGCCTTCCGGGGCATCCCCAAGCTTAGGATCTTGGTTATCCTTGAATATTACCTTGGGGTGCCTTGGGCATCCCCAAGCTTAGGCTCTTTCACTCCTTATTCCATAGTCCATCGAATCTTTACCCAAAACTTGAAAACTTCACAACACAAAACTCAACAGAAAACTCGTAAGCTCCGTTAGCGAAAGAAAAGAAAACACCACTTCAAGGTACTGTAATGAACTCATTCTTTATTTATATTGGTGTTAAACCTACTGTATTCCAACTTCTCTATGGTTTATAAACTATTTTACTAACCATAGATTCATCAAAATAAGCAAACAACACACGAAAAACAGAATCTGTCAAAAACAGAACAGTCTGTAGTAATCTGTAACCAACGCAAACTTCTGGAACTCCGAAAATTCTAAAAAAATAGGACGACCTAGACAATTTGTTTATTGATCTTCTGCAATTGGAATCAATATTTTATCACGTTCTGGTGATTTTAAACAATTGTTTTCGTGAACAGAAAGTTTCTGGAATTTTCAGCAGGATCAAATAACTATCATCCAAGAAGATCCTATAGGTCTTACTTGGCACAAACACTAATTAAAACATAAAACCACATCTAAACAGAAGCTAGATGGATTATTTATTCCTAAACAGAACCAAAAACCGAGAAACTAAAATAAAATTGGGTTGCCTCCCAACAAGCGCTAACGTTTAACGCCCCTAGCTAGGCATGATGATTTCAATGATGCTCACATAAAAGATAAGAATTGAAACATAAAGAGAGCATCATGAAGAATATGACTAGCACATTTAAGTCTAACCCACTTCCTATGCATAGGGATTTTGTGAGCAAACAACTTATGGGAACAATAACCAACTAGCATAGGAAGGCAAAACAAGCATAACTTCAAAACTTTAAACACATAGAGAGGAAACTTGATATTATTGCAATTCCTACAAGCATATATTCCTCCCTCATAATAATTTTCAGTAGCATCATGAATGAATTCAACAATATAACCAGCACCTAAAGCATTCTTTTCATGATCTACTTGCATAGAAAATTTACTACTCTCCACATAAGCAAAATTCTTCTCATTCGGAATAGTGGGAGTATCATAAAAGACTTGAATACTATAAATTGTTTCCACAATAAAAGAGTAATGTTCAGAAAAAGGGTAATCACAATCATGACAAGTTTTATAAATATAATCATCACTACTTTTTATAGCATAAGTTTCATCACAATAATCATCATAAGTAGCAACTTTGTTCTCATCATAATCAATTGAAACCTCTTCCGAAATAGTGGATACATCACTAAATAAAGTCATGACCTCTCCAAATCAAATTTCATAAATATTATAAGATTCAACATCCTTCAAAATCGTGGGATCATTACTTCCTAAAGTTGACACTCTTCCAAACCCACTTTCATCAATATAATCATCATAGGTAGAAGGCATGCTATCATCATAACAACTTTGCATATCAAAACTTGGGAGGCTAAAAATATCATAATTATTAAACATAGCATCCCCTAGCTTGGGACAAACATTAATTCAGCAAATATATTCTCAAATATGTCATCCTCATCAAACATAGCTTCCCCAAGCTTGGGCCTTTTCATATCATAAGCATAATCACTCTCATCATTAATAGTATGGATAGCACCAATAGTATAGCAATTATCATATTCTTCCAAGCAAGTGCCAAAAAGATTTTCAAGATCATAAGAAGTATAATTATCTTCCCAATCATAATCATCACAACAAGCAATAGGCATAACTAGATCATCATCAAGTGCATCATCTTCCACAATTATTTTTGATTCATTTTCATGAAGCACAACAATAATAGGAGCAACATTATTAGGGAGAGATATCCTTTTACCTCTCTTCCTTTTTCTTTTCTTCTTCTTCTTCACCACACCATGTGTGGCTTCAATCCTCTTTTTGGAGCTCCTTGTTAATGAGATTGGTTGAGTAGAAGGCTCCTCCTCGTTACCTGATTCATCATAAGAAATAATAGGAGGATATTGGGAAGTCTCTTCCCTTTCATTATGTAATTGGCAATATAAGGGTTTTCATCCTCTATTTGTTTTCTTTTCTTTATGTAATTGGCAATATAAGGGTTTTCAATGCAATTCACTGCACAATACATATAAATTTCCTCTAGATCAAAATCAAGAAATTTATCGAGATTAAATTTTGGAATACCCTTAGTTATACGTTTCATTTCTTCATAACCCAAAAGAAGACTAAGATCTTTATGATGCTCAAGGGTAATCAAGTTATCACAATTTTTGGACACGACTTGATCATGAAAAAAATAGCATTGGAGCTTCAAATGACCATGTTCATTGCAAAGTTCACAAGGATGGCGATAAATATTGAATCTTTCAGCACAAACATCTATCCTTTCTTGCAACAATTTAGTTTCTAAGTACTTGTGCCTCTTGCAATATCTATCTTCCCTATTTGGTGTGTACTTGCAAACCCAATGCACTCCACAAAAATTGACATGTTTATGGGAGACATTTTCATCATAACTAGTGCAATCATCATTAGTACTATGGATATTCAAGGAGTTCATACCAACAACATTGCAATCATGCTCATCATTCAAAGATTTAGTGCAAAACATTTTAATGCATTCTTCTTCTAACACTTTGGCACAATTTTCCTTTCCATCATACTCACGAAAGATATTAAAAAGACGAAGCATATGAGGCAAACTCAATTCCATTTTTTTGTGGTTTTATTTTAAAGACTAACTAGTGATAAAACAAGAAACAAAAAGATTCGATTGCAAGATCAAAAGATATACCTTAAAGCACTCACCTCCCTGGCAATGGCGCCAGAAAAGAGCTTGATGTCTACTACGCAACCTTCTCCTTGTAGACGTTGTTGGGCCTCCAAGTGAAGAGGTTTGTAGGACAGTAGCAAATTTCCCTCAAGTGGATGACCTAAGGTTTATCAATCCGTGGGAGGTGTAGGATGAAGATGGTCTCTCTCAAACAACCCTGCAACCAAATAACAAAGAGTCTCTTGTGTCCCCAACACACCCAATACAATGGTAAATTGTATAGGTGCACTAGTTCGGCGAAGAGATGGTGATACAAGTGCAATATGGATGATAGATATAGGTTTTTGTAATCTGAAAATATAAAAACAGCAAGGTAACTAATGATAAAAGTGAGCGTAAACGGTATTGCAATGCGTTGAAACAAGGCCTAGGGTTCATACTTTCACTAGTGCAAGTTCTCTCAACAATAATAACATAATTGGATCACATAACTATCCCTCAACATGCAACAAAGAGTCACTCCAAAGTCACTAATAGCGGAGAACAAACGAAGAGATTATGGTAGGGTACGAAACCACCTCAAAGTTAGTCTTTCCAATCAATCCGTTGGGCTATTCCTATAAGTGTCACAAACAGCCCTAGAGTTCGTACTAGAATAACACCTTAAGACTAATGTCACCTAGATACTCCAATGTCACCTCAAGTATCCGTGGGTATGATTATACGATATGCATCACACAATCTTAGATTCATCTATTCAACCAACACATAGAACCTCAAAGAGTGCCCCAAAGTTTCTACCGGAGAATCAAGACGAAAACGTGTGCCAACCCCTATGCATAGGTTCATGGGCGGAACCTGCAAGTTGATCACCAAAAGATACATCAAGTGAATCACGTGATATCCCATTGTCACCACAGATACGCACGGCAAGACATACATCAAGTGTTCTCAAATCATTAAAGACTCAATCCGATAAGATAACTTCAAAGGGAAAAATCAATCCATTACAAGAGAGTAGAGGGGGAGAAGAAACATAAGATCCAACTATAATAGCAAAGCTCGCGATACATCAAGATCGTGCCAAATCAAGAACACAAGAGAGAGAGAGAGATCAAACACATAGCTACTGGTACATACCCTCAGCCCCGAGGGTGAACTACTCCCTCCTCTTCATGGAGAGCGCCGGGATGATGAAGATGGCCACCGGTGAGGGTTCCCCCCTCCGGCAGGGTGCCGGAACAGGGTCCCGATTGGTTTTTGGTGGCTACAGAGGCTTGCGGCGGCGGAACTCCCGATCTATTCTGTTCCCCGGTCGTTTTAGGGTATATGGATATATATATAGGTGGAAGAAATACGTCAGGGGAGCCACGAGGGGCCCACGAGGGTGGAAGGCGCGCCCAGGGGGTGGGCGCGCCCCCCTGCCTCGTGCCTCCCTCGTTTCTTTCCTGACGTGCACTCCAAGTCTATCGGGTTGCTTTCTTTCCAAAAATAACTTCTCCAGAAGGTTTCACTCCGTTTCGACTCCGTTTGATATTCCTTTTCTTCGAAACACTGAAACAAGGGAAAAAACAGAAACTGGCACTGGGCTCTGGGTCAATAGGTTAGTCCCAAAAATAATATAAAAGTGCATAATAAAGCCCATAAACATCCAAAACAGATAATATAATAGCATGGAACAATAAAAAATTATAGATACGTTGGATACGTATCAAGTAACGCTTTAAGCAAGATGACATGATGTGGAGGGATAAACTCATGCAATATGATATAAACCCCATCTTTTTATCCTTGATGTCAATAATACAATACGTGTCGTTTCCCCTACTGTCGCTGGGATCGAGCACCGCAAGATTGAACCCAAAGCTAAGCACTTCTCCCTTTGCAAGAAAGATCAATCTAGTAGGCCAAACCAAACTGATAATTCGAAGAGACTTGCAAAGATAACCAATCATACATAAAAGAATTCAGAGAAGATTCCAATATTGTTCATAGATAATCTTGATCATAAACCCACAATTCATCGGATCTCGACAAACACACTGCAAAAGAAGATTACATCAAATAGATCTCCAAGAGAATCGAGGAGAACTTTGTATTGAGATCCAAAGATAGAGAAGAAGCCATCTAGCTAATAACTATGGACCCGAAGGTCTGAGGTAAACTACTCACACATCATCGGAGAGGCTATGGTGTTGATGTAGAAGCCTTCCGTGATCAATGCCCCCTCCGGCGAGCGCCGGAAAAGGCCCCAAGATGGGATCTCACGGGTACAGAAGGTTGCGGTGGTGGAACTAGGTTTTCGTGGTGCTCCCCGATGGTTTGGGGGTACGTAGGTATATATAGGAGAAAGAACTAGGTCGGTGGAGCCATGAGGGGCCCACGAGGGTGGAGGGCGCGCCCAGAGGGTAGGCGCGCCCCCTGCCTCATGGCCTCCTCGTCGGTTACTTGATGTCCACTCCAAGTCCTCTGGATCACGATTGTTCCAAAAATCACGCTCCCGAAGGTTTCATTCCATTTGGACTCCATTTGATACTCTTTTTCTGCGAAACACTGAAATAGGCAAAAAAACAGCAATTTGGGTTGGGCCTCTGGTTAATAGGTTAGTCCCAAAAATAATATAAAAGTGTATAAATAAGCCCATTAAACATCCAAAACAGAATATATAATAGCATGGAACAATCAAAAATTATAGATACGTTGGAAACGTATCAAGCATCCCCAAGCTTAATTCCTGCTCGTCCTCGAGTAGGTAAATGATAAAAACAGAATTTTTGATGTGGAATGCTTCTTAGCATAATTTTCAATGTAATTCTTTTTATTGTGGCATGAATATTTTGATCCGAAAGATTCAAGATAAAAGTTTAATATTGACATAAAAACAATAATACTTCAAACATGGTAACCAAGCAATTATGTCTTATCAAAATAACATAGCCAAAGAAAGCTTATCCCTACAAAATCATATAGTTAGGCCATGTTTCAATATCGTCACACAAACGTTCTCATAATTCATAACCCCGATGACAAGCCGAGCAATTGGTTCATACTTTTTAACGCGCTTCAGCCTTTTCAACCCTTACACAATACATGAGCGCAAGCCATGGATTTAGCACTATGGGTGGAATAAAGTATAATGATGGGGGTTATGAGAGAAGACAAAAAGGTAGAAAGTCTCACATTGACGCAGCTAATCAATAGGCTATGGAGATGCCCATCAATTGATGTCAATGAGATGTGTAGGGATTACCATGCAAAGGATGCACTAGAGCTATAAATGTATGAAAGCTCAACAAAAGAAACTAAGTGGGTGTGCATCCAACTTGCTTGCTCACGAAGACCTAGGGCATTTTGAGGAAGCCCATCATTGGAATATACAAGCCAAGTTCTATAATGAAAAATTCCCACTAGTATATGAAAGTGACAACAGATCACGGTGCTACTTTGAAGCACAAGTGTGGAAAAGGGATAGTAACATTGTCCCTTCTCTATTTTTCTCTCTTTTTTTTGTTGGGCCTTCTCTTTTTCTTCTTTGGCCTCTTTTTTTATTTAGTCTGGAATCTCATCCCGACTTATGGGTGAATCATAGTCTCCATCATACTTTCCTCACATGGGACAATGCTCTAATAATGATGATCATCACACTTTTAATTACTTACAACTCAAGAATTACAACTCAATACTTAGAACAAAATATGACTCTATGTGAATGCCTCCGGCGGTGTACCGGGATATGCAATGAATCAACAGTGACATGTATGAAAAATTATGAATGGTGGCTTTGCCACAAATTCGATGTCAACTACATGATCATGCAAAGCAATATGACAATGATGGAGTGTGTCATAATAAACAGAACGGTGGAAAGTTGCATGGCAATATATCTCGGAATGGCTATGGAAATGCCATAATAGGTAGGTATGGTGGCTGTTTTGAGGAAGATATAAGGAGGTTTATGTGTGATAGAGCGTATCATATCACGGGGTTTGGATGCACCGGCGAAGTTTGCACCAACTCTCAAGGTGGGAAAGGGCAATGCACGGTACCGTAGAGGCTAGAAAATTGTGGAAGGTTGAGAGTGCGTATAATCCATGGACTCACATTAGTCATAAAGAACTCATATACTTATTGCAAAAGTTTATTAGCCCTCGAAGCAAAGTACTACTACGCATGCCCCTAGAGGGATAGATTGATAGGAAAAGACCATCGCTCGTCCCCGGCCGCCACTCATAAGGAAAGCAATAAAAGAACACCTTATGTGTCAAAATTGTCACACAACTTTTACCATACGTGCATGCTACGGGACTTGCCAACCTTAACACAAGTATTTCTTAATTTCACAATTACTCAACTAGCACACTCTAATATTACCACCTTTATATCTCAAAACACTTATCAAGTATCAAACTTCTCATGATATTCAATGAACTCAATATGGAAGATTAATTTCACAATTAAAGCAAATTACCATGTTGTTTAAGACTCTCAAAATAATATAAGTGAAGCATGAGAGATCAATAATTTCTATAAAATAAAACCACCACCGTGCTCTAAAAGATATAAGTGAAGCACTAAAGCAAAAACTATATAGCTCAAAAGATATAAGTGAAGCACATAGAGTATTCTAATAAATTCCGAATCATGTGTGTCTCTCTCAAAAGGTGTGTACAGCAAGTATGATTGTGGTAGACTAAAAAGCAAAGACTCAAATCATACAAGACGCTCCAAGCAAAACACATATCATGTGGTGAATAAAAATATAGCTCCAAGTAAAGTTACCAATAGACGAAGACGAAAGAGGGGATGCCTTCCGGGGCATCCCCAAGCTTAGGCTTTTGGTTGTCCTTGAATTTTACCTTGGGGTGCCTTGGGCATCCCCAAGCTTAGGCTCTTGCCAATCCTTGTTCCATAATCCATCAAATCTTTACCCAAAACTTGAAAACTTCACAACACAAAACTTAACAGAAAATCTCATGAACTCCGTTAGCAAAAGAAAACAAAACACCACTTCAAGGTACTGTAATGAACTCATTCTTTATTTATATTGGTGTTAAACCTACTATATTCCAACTTCTCTATGGTTTATAAGCTCTTTTACTAGCCATAGATTCATCAAAATAAGCGAACAACACATGAAAAACAGTATCTGTCAAAACAGAACAGTCTGTAGTAATCTGTAAGTAACGCAAACTTCTGTAACTCAGAAAAATCTACCAAAATAGGACGGACTAGATAATTTGTTTATTGATCTACTGCAATTGGAATAAGTATTTATCACGTTCTGGTGATTTTAAACAATTGTTTTCATGAACAGAAAGTTTCTGGAATTTTCAGCAAGATCAAATAACTATCATCCAAGAAGATCCTATAGGTTTAACTTGGCACAAACACTAATTAAAACACAAAACCACATCTAAACAGAAGCTAGATGGATTATTTACTCCTAAACAGAACCAAAAAGCAAAAAAAATAAAATTAAATTGGGTTGCCTCCCAACAAGCGCTATCGTTTAACGCCCCTAGCTAGGCATAAAAGCGAGGATAGATCTAGGTATTGCCATAATAATGGTAAGGCAAGTCATGAAAACTTTTCTCATACTCTCTACGTTCAGCAGCAAGTTTTCTTTGTGGCAAGCAAAAATAATCAAAAGGGCTAAATTTAATGGGACAAAAGTCCCCAAGATCAAGCTCGGGAGGTATGGGTTCCTCCTTTGGCCCCTTATATTGCACAACCAATTCATCATTACAAGCGTTCTTTTGACAAAAGGTCACAAGACTTTGCTCGAGAGAAAAACCTAACCCATTATTCTGAATAGCAAAATCATCATTAAGTTCAGAAATTCTATCAACTAGAACATCGGTAGGAACCTTTTTCCTAAGATTTTCATTATAAGCAACATGATCTAAAGATTGTAAATGCATTATGTCTTCTTGGTTAAAAAGGATAGCTTCTATGGGAGGATGACCAGCATCAACCCTATAATGCGCAAAAATTTCTTTAGCCTCTTTCATTATAAATCTGAACTCATGAGCCAAAAAGATAGTAGCGGCACGCTTAACAGAAGAGTGTTCAATATTAGAGAATTCTAGGAAAATTCTTTGTATGCAAGGATGCATATGAAGAAATTGTCTTTCAAGTTCAACTACGAGCAAAGATATTGCATCCGCAAGGCTACTAGTTCTATGAAGAATAGAGCCACCCATAATGGACAAAGCACCGGCACAAGTAAAGAAATCTTGAATAACTCCTTTCCCAATAATATTACCACTACCAACTCGAAACCTTTTAGTATGCAAGATAGTAGGTTCCTCAGGAGGATCATCAAAAGCATCAAAGTTTCCCATGTTATTATCAGCGATAACCTCCCCAGTTTCAGACATAATGACAGCAAATATCTCAAGGAACAAGCAAGAAAAAGGCGAAGGGAAAAGAGGGCGAATAAGACGGCAAGGGTGAAGTGGGGGAGAGGAAAACGAGAGGCAAATGGCAAATAATGTAATGCGAGGGATAAGAGTTTGTGATGGGTACTTGGTATGTCTTGACTTGTGCGTAGACTCCCCGGCAACGACGCCAGAAATCCTTCTTGCTACCTCTTGAGCACTGCGTTGGTTTTCCCTTAAAGAGGAAAGGGTGATGCAGTAAAGTAGCATAAGTATTTCCCTCAGTTATTGAGAACCAAGGTATCAATCCAGTAGGAGACCACACGCAAGTCCCTCGTACCTACATAAACAAATAAGAACCTTGCAACCAACGCAATAAAGGGGTTGTCAATCCCTTCACGGCCACTTGCAAAAGTGAGATCTGATAGAGATAATAAGATAATATTTTTGGTATTTTTATGATAAAGACTAAAAGTAAAGAAAGCAAAATAAATGGCGCCAGAAATAGCTTGTTGACGGGAGATTAATATGATGGAAATAGACCCGGGGGCCATAGGTTTCACTAGTGGCTTCTCTCAAGAGCAATTGATAGAATTGAGCATAGTTATGAGAATATCTAGGTATGATCATGTATATAGGCATCACGTCCGTGACAAGTAGACCGACTCCTGTCTGCATCTACTACTATTACTCCACACATCGACCGCTATCCAGCATGCATCTAGAGTATTAAGTTCATAAGAACGGAGTAACGCTTTAAGCAAGATGACATGATGTGGAGGGATAAACTCATGCAATATGATATAAACCCATCTTTTTATCCTCGATGGCAACAATACAATATGCGTTGTTTCCCCTACTGTCACTGGGATCGAGCACCGCAAGATTGAACCCAAAGCTAAGCACTTCTCCCATTGCAAGAAAGATCAATCTAGTAGGCCAAACCAAACTGATAATTCGAAGAGACTTGCAAAGATAAAAAATCATACATAAAAGAATTTAGAGAAGATTCAAATATTGTTCATAGATAATCTTGATCATAAACCCACAATTCATCGGATCTCGACAAACACACCGCAAAAGAAGATTACATCAAATAGATCTCCAAGAGAATCGAGGAGAACTTTGTATTGAGATCCAAAGAGAGAGAAGAAGCCATCTAGCTAATAACTATGGACCCGAAGGTCTGAGGTAAACTACTCACACATCATCGGAGAGGCTATGGTGTTGATGTAGAAGCCCTCCATGATCAATGCCCCCTCCGGCGGAGCGCCGGAAAAGGCCCCAAGATGGGATCTCACGGGTACAGAAGGTTGCGGCGGTGGAACTAGGTTTTCGTGGTGCTCCCCGATGGTTTGGGGGTACGTAGGTATATATAGGAGGAAGAAGTAGGTCGGTGAAGCCACGAGGGGCCCACGAGGGTGTAGGGCGTGCCCAGGGGGGTAGGCGCGCCCTCCTGCCTCATGGCCTCCTCGTCGGTTGCTTGATGTCCACTCCAAGTCCTCTGGATCATGTTTGTTCCAAAAAATCACGCTCCTGAAGGTTTCATTCCGTTTGGACTCCGTTTGATATTCTTTTTCTGCGAAACACTGAAATAGGCAAAAAACAGCAATTTGGGCTGGGCCTCCGGTTAATAGGTTAGTCCCAAAAATAATATAAAAGTGTATAAATAAGCCCATTAAACATCCAAAACAGAATATATAATAGCATGGAAAAATCAAAAATTATAGATACGTTGGAGACGTATCAGGAACAATTTTATTTCACACATACAGGATGTTAATTCAAAGCCCTTCCATTGATCCCCACAACAAACACAGAGGGCTGCAAGGCCTATGCCTCAACCCATACCTTACCAAACTACTCACACATGGAGATCAGATCGCGAGAAGAAAACATTGAAGAACACATCTTGAAGATTGATTAATTGCAAATATGTCTTACAATGGATGCCTTGTGTGATGCACAATTATAAGCATGAACTAGGTGAGGAAGCACTATGATAGTGACGGTGCCTACGGAGATGGAAATGGCGGCGACTAGGGTTTGTGGATGAAGATGAAGATGATGATGTTCTAGCTTCTGTCGGCGCTCTCATGTTGACATTTTGATGGGGCCCCCTTTATAAAAGTTGCTCAGGTGGACGATGTTCCTTAGAGTCTACGCCATACGGGCGCTTGTGCCCATATGGAACGTCGTCATTTGTGTTGTCTTCGCAGATACGCTTCCTATTGATTCTTTCTTTCTTCATTTCCCTTCCTTTCCATTTTCACATGTGGTTTCTTCCCTTTTTAGCCTATTTCCTATGGAAACACGTCAACGAGAGGATTTCTGGAACCCTTTGCATTCATTAGTAATTAGAGGCAACATCGGAGCGAATATCTCCTTTCAACTGAAATATCTCGATTTAAACTAAGGTAGATGAGTGTAAAAATATCACTCATCAACTCACCCAAGCTTACACTTGATCGTCCTCGATCAACATAGAGAAATCCGAATCATAAGCAACTCAGTTGTTTAAACCAAAATAGCGAGAAGGTTTTGGTTCACTTACGTTTGGTATGCCTAGATAGCCCTCCGCTTCTTGACCTGAAAACTTAGTATAGTTGTAGCGGTGGCATGTTTATTGTTCAAGTGTTAGTGAAGCAAAGATAATCGACACAAAGTTCTTGATCTACTAGATAAAACAACTTTGCAACACTCTATTCTATGTATTCTAGACAACACTTGCTTGCCAAGTATGCACGGAAGAGTTTTCTTTTGATGGAGCAATAAAAACATATGTTAGGGAGTGAAAGGCATGTAGAAAAAGATGATCCTTTAGTGCTCATAAACATGCCCACAATTATTTCATCCTCAAGGCTCTTAAGCACTTCGTTTCAATCATTGTTTGCTGAAACTTTGGTTGTCATGTGAAGGGATTATGCCAAATAAATGATCATGCAAAGAGTTTTGTTGTGGCTTAATGTTTGAGAAATATGGACCTTCGATAGTTGGCTCTTTTGAGCTTTTTGATCAGACCCCTTTATTTACCACATACACACCCATTCAAGAGAAATCCAAAAATATGCGTTTGTAGTGTCGCGTGCGGTAACAAACTGATAGCCGAAATCTGAGCTTTTGCTCTTGGTGGATCATTCATTGGCTAGCAGAGTCCTCGGCATAACACCAAGAAAGGTGATGAAGCCACATTTACACATCTACAGATTCATAGAGTAGCAGGGCCAAGGCACCACCAAGAAGTTGAAGCACCATGTAAGAGATACAACACATATTTTTTTGGCATAATATCCTTCACCCATCAACTAAGATCCTCTAGACAATTTAATCCACAAGTGCTATAAAGTCTATTAGAATTAACAATATGGGGTTGAGCATTTCAAACATCATCTCATGTACAATTTTTCTCAACTCCCAAGTCTTTGAAGACTTCTCTTGTGCATGTTTATTCTTAGTTAAGATCATTTCATTCAAAAACAGTCCCACAACAAGTCTTGGTTATCTAGACTAAACAAAACAAAGGCTACAACATTATTTCAGCTAATAAAACAAAACCTTTTTTCTTAATTATCAAGACTTACTCCCATTTTCACATATCACACATACTACTACTACTACATCTACTCTAAGTATTTCAAGTGCAAAAGACGGGAGTCGTATGACATACCTTCACGGTTGCGAATTTACACACTCCTCTTCCTTACTCTTGCATGCCTCGTTGTCCGGCGTAGATCAACTCCTCTGAAAAAATGCAAACGAACTCCAAGGGGCAAAAAAGAGTAAGAGTAAGAGAAAGCAAATCTTATTCTATTTTTTTATTTTTGGGTTTTTTGAAAACTAACTTGCAAATGAAAAAATTGCAAAGGCAAAGCAAAAAAAAGCAAAGTGTTGGAACAGACCAACACGGGTGTTTTGAAGCTCCGCGAGCTTAAGTACAACCTCATTATAATGTTTTCAAATAATAACGCCACATCTTGATGTAGAAGTGGTGATGACTTCCCCCAAGCTCAAGCTTTTGCAATACCAAACCGGTGGAATCATTGTGGTAGTTGGTCAAGAGCCCATCCTTGGCTCTAGTTGGAGAACTTCATGTTCATGTAAGTGGACATGCCTCGAAGGGACTCGGCGAGGTTGCCCATATCATGGATAGAGCCCTGGAGACTGTAGAGGTCTGCATAGGTGGTGTAGGATTCTTGTTGTAGTTGTTCTTGGGGTTGCTCCTCTTCTTCTTCTGTGGCAAGTTCTTCTTCATCTACCTTCTCAGGTTCTGGGCCTTCTTGTTCAAAAGTTGGATCTCCTTCCTGTGCAACATAATGCAATTGTCCATGTTATATTGAAAAACCGTTAGGCATAGCAGTAGGCAACAAGTATGCCACTCCAAGAATTCTGATGCAATGACGACCATTATGAACTACTACCATTCCAGCGCTAGTAAGAACACGAATATTAACAAGGTTATTACCGACAATGGGTGAAGGTGATTGTAGTTGAGACCAAGAGAGTTAGCCACCATCGCGATCACTCCACCACACACGATATCTCCTTGTGCATGATTTACTTGATGCACGAGGTGTAGCAAAAGTATTTCCCCTAGGTTGGGTGAATAAATGATGTCAATGTTTGATGTTTTCCCTAGAACTAGCATGTTCTCATCATTCACCTTAGAAACCTCTCCTCGTGCCTACAACAAGTTAGTGATCACATACTAAAATAACGTATAACACGACTTTCAATGCAACTGGATCTTTGCCTTGAGCCATGGCGACTCATATGGTAGAAGGATTGCCTCGGGTGAGGGTCAGTAAACTCGTAAACATAGCGGATGTCATCGTGGTTGTTGGTGAAGCCAAAGTAATTACACTACGCTGCAAAAGTGATGTTAAAGTCTTGGTCCAAGATACGAAAAGTGATCTGCTCCTCCTCGTATCCATTGGGCATCAAACCAACATTATGCGACAGACTGCTAAGAACTTGAAGCATCACGCGTTCATATGTCTCACTTCCCTGATAAACAAAATAGTGCAACCCGACATTATTACAAAGAAAATTGAAATCATTAGTAATACCTACCTTGGTGAGTGTTGTGGTGCAAGCCCACTTGGATTCTTTGATCTTCCTTGTACTGAGTTGCCTAAACTACTTTCTTGCTTCACGGTCGGTGGAGATGACCCCACTGAGTGAAAACTTCTTGTGGCGGTGATACGTCTCCAACGTATCTATAATTTTTTATTATTCCATGCTATTATAGTATCAATCTTTGATGTTTTATATGCAATCACAAGCAATTATATATCATTTTTTGGGACTAACTTATTAACTTAGTGCCCAGTGCCAGTTGTTGTTTTTGCCTACTGTTGGTTTTCCAGAATATCAGTACCAAACAAAGTTCAAATGCCATGAAACTTTTTGGAGATTTTTTTTGGACAAAAGAGACCATAGAAGCTTCGGGAAAGGGCCAAAAGATGAAGGCCTACGAGGCACCACGGTGCGCCTAGGGGGTGGGTGTGCCATGGTGGCTCGTGGGGCCCGTGTTCACCCGTTTGACCTAATTCCTCTATAAATTCTCTAAAATTGGGAAACCAACAAAGAGCCAGCCAAAATACTTTTTCCGCCGCCGCAAGCTTCTGTTATTGAGAGATCCCATCTGGAGGCCTTTTCCCGCACTCTGCCGGAGGGGGGATCAATCACCAGGGGCTCTACATCAACCTTGCTGCCCTTTCGATGATGTGTGAGTAGTTTACCACAGACCTACGGGTCCATAGTTAGTACCTAGATGGTTTCTTCTCTCTCTTTGATCTTCAATACAATGTTCTCCTCAATGTTCTTGGAGTTCTATTCAATGTAATCACTTTTTGCGGTGTGTTTGTTGGGATCCGATGAATTGTGAGTTTATGATCAGATTATCCATGAATATTATTTGAGTCTTCTCTGAACTCTTGTATGCATGATTATAGTAGCTTTGTATTTCTCTCTGATCTATTGATTTGTTTTGGCCAACTAGATTGATTTTTCCTGCAATGGAAGATGTGCTTTGTGATGGGTTCAATCTTGCGGTGCTCAATCCCAGAGACAGAAAGGGACATGACACGTATTTGTATCGTTGCCATTAAGGATAAAAAGATGGAGTTTATTCATGCGTGAGTTTACTTTGTCTACATCATGTCATCTTGCTTAAGGCGCTACTCCTTTCTTTATGAACTTAATACTCTAGATGCAAGCTGGATAGTGGTCGATGTGTGGAATAATAGTAGTAGATGCAGGCAGGAGTCGGTCTACTTGTCTCGGACGTGATGCCTATATACATGAACATTGCCTTGGATATCGTCATGATTATTTGCTTTTCTATCAATTTCCCAACAGTAATTTTTTTATCCACCGTATGCTATTTTCAAGAGAGAAGACTCCTGTGAAAACTATGGCCCCCGGATCTACTTTTATCATTTATTAAAATCCAAAAATACGTTGCTGCAATTTTTCTTTACTTTATTTGTTTGTGTTTTATTTATCTACCTATCACTACAATAATCTTTGCGAATAACCCCCGAGGGACTAACAACCCCTTGTTCACGTTGGGTGCAAGTATTTGTTATTTTGTGTGCAGGTACTGCTAACGAGGTGTTGTGTGGTTCTCCTACTGGATTGATAACCTTGGTTCCTAACTGAGAGAAATACCTATCTCTATTCTGCTGCATCATCCTCTCCTCTTCGAGGAAATACCAACACAACTGACAAGTAGCAACAAGAATTTCTGGCGCCGTTGTCAGGGAGACATCTTCAACATCTATCAAGTACCTATGCATAAACTTTCATCTCCTTGCATTTACATTATTTTCCATTTGCCTCTCGTTTTCATCTCCCTCACTTCTAAAACGTTTTTACAAAAATACAAAAATATTTTCCGTCTACCTTTTTGCTTGAAGTTGCTATCATGGCTGATTTTGGTATGGAAAAAAGTGAAAATGGTAAAGCATCTAAACTTGAGATTCCTACCAATTTATATGCTAAAACTTTTTTGATGGTACATGAGAATATTATAGGAAAAAGTGTTATCCAAGAATTCTTTAATTGCACTAGAAATTTGGCTTGTGATGATGCTCCTATACTTAAAAGAACCAAAAAATATGTCGAAGCTATTTCTGCACTTGTTTTTAAACTTGAGAGAAGATTTATCCGTACCCATCCTTTGCAAAGATTGTTTTATGAGTTGCCGGCTATAAAAAATCCTAGAGCTAAGAAGATAGCTACCCTTGTCCTCATGAATGGATTTGATTACATAGTGCGGGAAGCTAGAGAGATCTTTGATTTTTACGGCATGAATCGTGAAAAACCAGTGATAGATGAGATTTAATACAATAGTGATTACTTGTTGAGATATTTATTTCGCGATGATCACACTTTTGATGAAAATACCAAAAAGGGGGTCCCTCCCTTAAACACAATCCAACAAGTTTCCAATGGTATTAATAAACAGTATACTTGGATTGTAAAAGGGAATCAAGAGGGATTCGAGGATGGTCAACATAGTAATACTAAAATTCCCATGGATGATGTGTTTCATATTGTCTTTGAATAGCCTCCAGTTGTACTAAGCGGGAATGCTGCTTGTGCATCCAATTCCTTAAAACCCAAAGTTATGCCAAATCAGTCCACTATACCTACCTATATGCGGTATTTACATGCCATTCCAAGTAAATTTGCATGTGCCAACTCTAATCATTTAAAAAAACTATCCGTTTTGTATTCCCGTACCGCTCATGAAGCGACATGGGGTGGCCAATATCTTTCATGCTAGATGGGTTATTCTCATAATGAGTGTTTATTCACTTGTCATTGCACGAGAAAGTGGCAGGTAATAGGGATGCCCAGTCTCGAAATGAATTAAAAAGAAAATAAATTAAAATAAAATAATAAACTCCCCCTTGGAAAGTTGAAAGTTTGGAAGGCACCCGTGGATACGGCTAGCCATGGATTGTGAAAGAATGGTGGAGGCGGAGTAAACTTTATTTTCTGTTTGGGAACCGCCTATAGTGTGTCTAGCATGGGAGATATTGGAAACTTTCGGTCGTCACATTGACAAGAAAAGCATGCCTCTCAAAAAGAATTTTATCTATATTTTTAAACTTTGAGCTCTGACACCTCTGCAAATCTCTGCTTTCCTTTGTGAAGGGCCTAACTATTTTACTTTTATGCTTTTTTATTTTTATGTCGAGTCTCCATCTTCTCTTACAAAGCACCAACTCGAGAGCACTCTTATCATACTTGTGCATTGGGTGTAGTTAATGTTGAGTGTGTTTCATGAATGGATCAATGACTGAGCATAATGGGCTAGGGATAATTTTATTTACCGTTGATTCTTTGAAAGACATGGTTGCTTGTTAGTATGCTTGAGTACTTATATCTTCATGTCAAACTATAGACTATTGCTTTGAGTCACTCGAATCCAAATATCAATGCTACAGAAGAAAAGATTATATGATGAATACGATAGGTACCATTCCACATCAAAAATTCTGTTTTTTATCATTTACCTACTCGAGGACGAGAAGGAATTTAGCTTGGGGATGCTTGATACATCTCCAATGTATCTATAATTTTTTATTGTTCCATGCTATTATAGTATCAATCTTGGCATTTTATATGCAATTACAAGCAATTATATATCATTTGGGACTAACCTATTAACTTAGTGCCCAATGCCAGTTGTTGTTTTTTTGCATGTTTTTGGTTTTTCAGAATATCAGTACCACACAAAGTCCAAATGCGACGAAAAAATTTGGAAAATTTTTCTGGACAAAAGAGACCCTGGAAGCTTTGGGAGAGGGCCAGAAGATGAAGGTGGGGCCCACATGGCACCATGGTGTGCCCTGGTGGCTCGTGGGGCCCATGTTCACCCGTTTGACCTAACTCCGCCTCTATAAATTCTCTAAAATTGGGAAACCAACAAAGAGGCAGCCAAAATACTTTTTCCGCTGCTGCAAGCTTCTGTTCTTGAGAGATCCCATCTGGAGGCCTTTTCCGGCACTCTGCCGGAGGGGGAATCAATCACGGAGGGTCTCTACATGAACCTTGCTTCCCTTCCGATGATGCATGAGTAGTTTACCACATACCTACGGGTCCATAATTAGTAGCTAGATGGCTTCTTCTCTCTCTTTGATCTTCAATACATTGTTCTCCTTAGTGTTCTTGGAGTCCTATTCGATGTAATCACTTTTTGTAGTGTGTTTGTTGGGATCCGATGAATTGTGAGTTTATGATCACATTATCCATGAGTATTATTTGAGTCTCCTCTGAACTCTTTTATGCATGATTATTATAGCTTTATATTTCTCTCCGATCTATTGATTTGGTTTGGCCAACTAGATTGATTTTTCTTGCAATGGGAGAGGTGCTTTGTGATGGGTTCGATCTTGCGGTGCTCAATCCCAGTGACAGAAAGGGCCATGACACATATTTGTATTGTTTCCATTAAGGATAAAAAGACGAGGTTTATTCATGCGTGAGTTTACTTTGTCTACATCATGTCATCTTGCTTAAGGCGTTACTCCGTTTTTTATGAACTTAATACTCTAGATGCATGATGGATAGCGGTCGATGTGTGGAGTAATAGTAGTAGATGCAGGCAGGAGTCGGTCTACTTGTGTCGGACGTGATGTCTATATACATGATCATTGCCTTGGATATCGTCATGGTTATTTGATTTTCTATCAATTGTCCGGCAGTAATTTGTTTACTCATTGTATGTTATTTTCAAGAGAGAAGCCTCTAGTGAAAACTATGGCCCTCGGGTCTATGTTTATCATATATTAAAATGCAAAAATACCTTGCTGTTATTTTTCTTTACTTTATTTATTTTGTATTTTATTTATCTATTTATCACTAAAAAAATTAATCTTGGCAAATAACCGCCTAGGGATTGACAACCCCTTATTCGCGTTGGGTGCAAGTATTTATTATTTTATGTGCATGTACTACTAATGAGGTGTTGCGTGGTTCTCCTACTGGATTGATAACCTTGGTTCTTAACTGAGAGTAATACTTATCTCTACAGTACTGCATCATCCTCTCCTCTTCGAGAAAATCCCAACGCAGCTCACAAGTAGCAGGAAGAATTTCCGGCGCCGTTGCCGGAGAGACATCACCAAAACCTATCAAGTACCTTTGCATAAACTCTCATCTACTTGCATTTACTTTCATTTGCCATTTGCCTCTCGTTTTCATCTCCCCCACTTGTAAAATTTTTTTACAAAAGAAACAAAAATATTTTTGTTTGTTTGCTTGCTTTGTCGCGATGTCTCAAGAAAATACCAAGTTGTGTGATTTTTCCAATACTAATAATAATGATTTTATTACTACTCCAATTGCTCCTCCCGCCACTAGTACGGGGTCGTGTGATATTAATGCTACTTTGCTAAATATTGTTATGAAAGAACAATTTTCTCGTAGTCCTAAAGAAGATGCTAGGAACGAAGGATATCCAAAGCACGGCGGAATTGTTCGCCATGGCAGACAAATGCACCCGGGCCACGGAGGCCCGAGAATGACCGCGTCGCACCAAGAATTCCAGCGGTGTCGGTCCGTCCCGAACCACGGATAAGGAAAAGCGGAGGAGAGTGGAGGAGGTCCTCACCGTCAAAGCCCCTGTGGCTGCTGCTCTCGAGAATAAGGCACCCAAGCCTCCCCGGCCTCCTCAGGAGATTCGGAAGGTAGAAGAACCCTCCGAGGAGGGCATGGGCAAGTGGTGTAAGATACACAACACCCACCGACATGATCTGGAAGAATGTAGGGAAGTACAAATCATGGCAGAAGAACGATAGAGGGAATGGCTCGGCTATGCCGGGAGAAGGGAAATTGATCACCCTCCCCCATAGGGTAACAACTGGCGAATGCCTGAACGAAACAGAGAAAATCAGACTACCGGGCGTATGGCAAGGAACAACCGCGCGAATCCCCATGAAGGGCGCATGGCTGGGGGAGGATGCAATCCAGAGCCTCCCCAACCCCCTGTGAATGATAAAGGGAAAGGGCTCGTCCTGGTCATGGTTTTCAGGTAGCAAGGGATGTAGCGTGTGTCTTTGGGGGAGCTTCCTGATGACCCACAAGTATAGGGGATCATTCGTAATCCTTTCGATAATTAAGAGTGTCGAACCCAACGAGGAGCAGAAGGAAATGACAAGTGGTTTTCAGCAAGGTATTTTCTGCAAGCACTGAAATAGTCGGTAACAAGTAGTTTGATAGCAAGATAATTTGTAACAAGCAAGTAGCAGTAACGGTAAATAAAGTGCAGCAAGGTAGCCCAATCCTTTGCTGGCAAAGGATAGGCCAAAACGGTCTCTTATGATAAGCAAAGCGTTCTTGAGGGTACAGGGGAATTTCATCATATCACTTTCATCATGTTGGTTTGATTCGTGTTCGCTACTTTGATAATTTGATATGTGGGTGGACCGGTGCTTAGGTGCTACTCTTACTTGAACAAACCTCCTACTTATGATTAACCCCCTCGCAAGCATCCACAACTACGAGAAAAGTATTAAGATAAAATCTAACCATAGCATTAAACTTTTGGATCAAAATCAGTCCCATACGAAGTAGCGCATAAACTAGGGTTTAAGCTTCTGTCACTCTAGCAACCCATCATCTAATAACTACTCCACAATGCATTCCCTTAGGCCCTAATAAGGTGAAGTGCCATGTAGTTGACGTTCACATGACACCACTAAGGGAATCACAACATACATATCATCAAAATATCGAACACATATCAAGTTCACATGGTTACTTGCAACGTGATTTCTCCTGTGGCCTCAAGAACAAAAGTAACTACTCACAGATAATAATCATGCTCAAGATCAGAGGGGTATTAAATAGCATAATGGATCTGAACATATAATCTTCCACCAAATAAACTATATAGTTATCAACTACAAGATGTAATCAACACTACTAGTCACCCACAAGTACCAATCTAAGGTTCCGGTACAAAGATTGAACACAAGAGACGAACTAGGGTTTGAGAGGAGATGGTGCTATTGAAGATGTTGATGCAGATTGCCCTCCCAAAGCTGGGAGAGTTGTTGGTGATGACGATGACGATGATTTCCCCCTACGGGAGGGAAGTTCCCCCGACGAAATCGCTCCGCCAGAGGGCAAAAGTGCTCCCGCCCAAGTTCCGCCTCAAGACCGCGGCGCTTCGTCCCGAAAGTCCCCTCCTAATTTTATTCTAGGTCTAACTGACCTATATACCAGAAGATGGGCACCGGAGGTGGGCCGAGGAGGGCACAACCCACCAGGGCGTGCCTGGGCTCCCTGGCGTGCCCAGGTGGGTAGTGCCCACCTGGTGGGCCCCCTCTGGTAGTTATTTTCTCCAATATTTTCCATATATTCCAAAACAATTCTCCGTAAATTTTCAGCTCATTTGGAGATGTGCAGAATAGGTAACTCTAACGTAGCTTTTTCAGGTCCAGAATTCCAGCTGCCGGCATTCTCCCTCTTTGTGTAAACTTTGCATATTATGAGAGAAAAGGCATTAGAAATACTCCAAAAATCATTATTATGCATAAAAACATTATAAATAACAGTAGCAAAACATGATGCAAAATGGGCGTATCACTTCCCTCCGTTTTTCACATTGACAGTTTAAGTTGATGAAAAGAGAGGTTAATGCCGACGGGCGAGATGGAAAACAAGAGGACGACACAAGGTTCCGCAACGAGGCGAAGAGTTGTGTGTGCTCTGCTCGTAAAGGAGCAACCTCTTATATAGACGAGACGAGTTGAACCGACCCCTCATTAGTGGAAGAGAAGTGGAGCACTAAATGACATTAAGGAGACAAAGAGGTAACCGTGGAGCAGTTTCGTCTCCCACTAGTAGGCCAAACATTTTAACTTATTTCTTGCGTGACAAAAATAAAGCGGCACATACACGTGGCATAGGTCCCAGCGCGGCTTGATGACGAAACATGACGCGCGTGCGAGGCATGGTGAGGCAGGCGGAGGAGGAGCTCACGTGTATATGCTCTCTTCTTAAGCTCTTAGTGGTATGTGGGACAAGTCCCCTTATAAGTTGGCCTCACACATTATTCACTAGTCGTGCCTAAATTTTTCACACCATATTTGTCATGCATGAATGGGTGACATGAGGCTTTGGGATTAATTTTTCACACCATATTTGTCATGCATGAATGGGTGACATGAGGCTTTGACATTTGGCATTGCCAATACTTGGCAAGCCAACAATTGGCAATATTAAAAGTTGCCAACAATTGGCAACTTTTTGTGTGGTTGGCAAGTAAACATGGTAGCCAACCAAGCACTAGCCAATATTTGGCATTTTCCAAATGTTGGCATGCCAATTTTTGACATCCAACCAATTATGCTCTAACTATGAATTATTGGCAATATGCTGAAATATTAGATGGGCTAGGCCCAATAATTTCAACAGGGTGATGCATGGGAATGTTGCTGCGAGCTGAACTCTGCTTGGCTTTTCACTTATTATTTTTAGAGGGGGGGAGCTGGTAGTAGTTTGTATCAGCCGTTGAATCAGATGGTTTCTCTTAATAGAAATCGGAGGGGGGTTCCCTTCTTTCACTCCAAAATATATATATAATTATTGAATAAGAAAATAATAGCATGCAGTTATTTTTTTGCGAGAAAATTCTATTCATCTTCAATCATGGCAGTACAACGAATAGTAGAAAAAAAATACATCCAGATCCCTAGACCACCTAGCGACGACTACAAGCACTGAAGCGAGCCGAAGGCGCGCCGCCGTCATCGCCGGAGTCAGGCACAACTTGTTGTATTAGACAGTCGGGAAGTCGTCGTGCTAAGGCCCCGTAGGACCAGCGCACCAGAACAGCAACCGCCGCATATGAAGAATAACGTAGATCAGAATGATCCATCTCGAAGACACACGAACATAGACGAACAACGACGAGATCCGAGCAAATCCACCAAAGATAGATCCGCCGGAGACACACCTCCACACGCCCACCAACGGTGCTAGACGCACCGCCAAAACATGGTCTAGGCGAGGATACCTTTATTCCATCTTCAGGGAGCCGCCGCCGTCTCGTCTTCCTAAACAGGACATAAACCTTATCAAAACTTAAAAAAAACAACTAGAAACGGAGCCCTCCCGCCAGCCCTTGCCGAGATCCACCGCGCCCCCATTGCCCTAGGCCACCGGAGAGGAGCGAATATGCAGCAGCGCCGGCGGGAGGCAGAAGCCCTAGCTCTTTTTGCGGAGGAGAGGAGGCGGCGGCTAGCAGGTCCTACGTACGCATATACCTAGCTAGGAAGCTAGCAGCTCGTGCAATAGCATGCAGTTATTAATCCATGACATACATGCCTAGTGGTAAAGAAGGAATTTTCATTGAAGTGTGGTTGGAACTAAACGCCTGCCTACGTTGATGTGTGTCAATGCATACTTCAGGCCCAAATTTGCTACGAAATGTATTTCTCGTATAAACGTGGTCCATAAACAAATAAGGCGTTCAAAGTGAAATATATTCTTTACTAAAAACAATCAGTTTACAAGAGTACGGATGTGGTTGACGTCGACACCAGTTCGATTCCACCAATTATTATTGGGTTCGATATGGTCGGTTCTACGATTTCTGTGCATCACACCTTGCATTTTTATTTTCCTCTGAAAGAGACACGACGCGTTTGGGTGACACACTTGAGAGATAATTGCTCAACCTGAAAAAGACGTGGCATAAAAAGGTTCCATGCTCCAATTAACTAGTGATTACATTGTTAGTGGACAACGCAAAATGGTCAAACAAAATGAGCCATGTCAACTAATGACCAAATCTTCCCTTGCACTGAAAGAGAATGCTCGAATCCTACAAAAGTGTATACAAAAACGTGCGTTGAAAACAGGTCCAGAAACCTTTTAGGCAACGTGGTAGCTAGAAAAAAGGTCCTAATTAAGGCCCCCCGTGTTGTTCTTTTGTTGTTAATCCAGCAAGATCGGCAGAACAATTCAGACTTTCAACTAAATAAATGGATTTCATTGGACTTTAAGCCTCGATGATTGAATGGTTCCCGTGATAGTAATACTCAACGACCCAAATGTTTGCTTAAGTTTATGGGTCCATTCTGGTGAGAGCATATATGCACAGAGAGGAAATAGATATTGACCCATATTCTTTGCCAATAATAGGCCTCCGTTGGTTTAGAGGAATCTTGTAAGAATTTCATAGGATAGGATTTCTGTAGGAAAAAAAATTTAGAGCCCTTTGGTTTGTAGGAATGAAATCCTATTCCTGTGGAGGAATTCTTCCTATCCTTCATATTTCATAGGAAAATAAACATTAGCGTAGACTCAATGAAAAAAATCATATGATGTGAATCAAAGGGCATCTCCTTTCCTGTTCCTACTCATAGGATTTGAGATACATGTCATCTCATTTCCTATGACTTTTCTATTCCTATGATTTTCCTATCCTATAAACCAAAGGAGGCCTAAGTATTTTTTAGATATTTTGCTCATGCTGAAATGGCACGAGGAGAAAAGGATGCAGGATACTCCACCCCAACCTCCTACTCCTAGGCATAGTAGCCTGTGAATTCCTGCACTACTATCTAAACTATTCTTTGCAACCTGTGGAGGCATATATTAATCTCATGCATGTTGCTGTTGCAGAGCACAGTGCCCAAGATATATTTTACATGTCCTGTATTTTCATCGATATCCTGTTTTGACTTTAGCCGTATGGTTCTCAATGTTCCCATTGAAAACCCAGAGCAGTTCAGGGACCATCACTCGAAGAACGGACAGATCAAACGAAACCAAATCAAAGCAAATCTCTCCTACTTGATCATGATGTATATCCTCCCATTTTTGCTTCGTGGTCAGAAGCCCAACTCGATCGCCAGTGCACATCCCTGCAGGTGCAAGACAGAAGGATCTCACGGTTGTTACGGCATGCAATGCAAAGTGACAGCGAGACCGAACAACTATACTCCTTGCATGTGACGATGAGATGATAAGGCTCTCGAAAAGGCGGGGAGATCAGAGAAGAGATCGTAATTAGGATGCCTGAACTTTCTGACCGTGGTCTGGAAAGATGGCTGCATCTTGCCTTAAGCAGCGGAGGAGATTGTTTTTCCTCATCCGGGTGGACAGGCAGAGATACATGCGCCACTTTCCAGCAACTGCTCGATCGCCTGCCACTTCCAAGAAAATGATCACGCACGTTCAGCAAATCAGTGTCAGCTGCAGCACATCAACTAGTGGTAGTAGTCAAAATGAAATTAGTCTAGTACCGAGTACCAGCGAAAGATCAGATCAGATAGGAGTATCAGGTATATATTGTTAAGTATTGGCTTGCTTCCCCCGCTTGTGTTTCTCTAATTCCATCAGTGACTCATTTGCTGCAATAGTTATACTGCATGTCGGAGCGAGCAGCAGCGCAGGCGATGACCCAGTTGCGGGTGACGACGACGCAGCGGCGGTCGGCAGAGGAGGAGAAGCTATTAAATTAAACTAAGAACGCCTCACGTTTGCAGCGAAGCCAAGCCATGAGAGCAGAATGACCAAGTGTGGATGTTCCCCTTGAACTTGAGACGACTATACCGGCAAGAACCAAGTGTGCAACATATGTCGAGAGATGCAGACAAATACAGGAATCGGTCGCTCTCAGTTTCAGCATTGTGTCATGCTGAAATCACCAGCAGTGCACTTGTTAATTTAGGGTGCAGGAACGACTATTCAACGCTGCGGACTTCCAGCTGCCTTTCAGTGCCTAAGTAGAGTGGTTTGCAGCCCGGTTTAGGGCTAGCTAGTACAGTGAAAAGAAACTATCACCTTCCTGTAGTTGTTATGTCAAACCAGAGGATGGGGCGTCAATCCGTTGGCTGGGCAGCTAAGGTTGCTGCCAGCCCACCCGGTCCCGGCTTGGATGCGTGGTGCTCGCGGAGTTTCTCCTATAAAAAAATATCAACGAGAGGTTAGCCTTTGGGTTGATCTCATTTTTTTATGTCAAACCATCGAAATCAGTCTGGTGTGTGCTGCTATCCAGGACACGAGCACTGTACTCGTTGAGATCGAGTGCAGTAACGAGCGACTGTTCAATGCCACGGACTTCCAGCGGCCTTTCAACAGAGCTTTCATAGTAGTATAATAGTACTATATCCGCTATAATTTCCTATAACCACAGTGCATGTATGCTACAGATTTGCAGTTGCCTTCCAGGTTTGGGACTAGTACAGTGAATCTATCACATTCCTGTACTTGTGTATGTTATAAATCATCAAAATCAGGGCCTCTTTGATTGGCAGGATTCTGAAAATACAGGAATAGAAAAGATATAGGATTAAAGTGGCATATCCACTTATACCTAATATGATTAGTAAGGAGTGTTAGATGCCACAGGAAAAGCAAAGAAATTGTAAAAAAAAAGAGGTTGGAATGGATATTACATTTTCTATGAAATGTAGTACAAAATATTACATAGGAACAATTCCTATGAAATAAAATCCTATGAATCAAAAGAACAATGTAGGAAAATTTCGTAGCGATTTCAATCCTCCAAGTACAACCCCCTTACTAAACATATAAAGGGCAATATGAACCTTTTGCAAATTGTACCCATTTTCGTACGCATGGTGGTTCGTCCGTTGGAGGCATACGCGGTCATCGCAGTTAAGGCGTGCGCTACTAGCCACTTCACCTCACCACTGCTTGTGGCATTCTACAACACGAAATATATAAAGAACACACAATAGCGTTCATGTATATGAAAGGATTTCTGAAGAAAAAAAACTTCTATTCAAAAAATGTGATTATTTTATTAATGTTCAATAGTTATTGAATTTATGAACAAACATTTTTTAAAATTTGAACAACAGTTTCAAACATGAACATTTTTTAAAATTTCTGAACATCGCTCGAAACATGAATAGTTTTTAGAAACGAGATTTTTTTTGAAATTACTGAGTACTTGTAGAAATTTAATAAAAATGTAGGGATTTTTTTTTTGAAATTTCCAAACTTCTTTGAATTCCCAAAGAAATCGTGACCAAAATTGAGAAACATGAACATTTTTCAATTTGGGAAGAATTTTTTAAAAAGTGAACATTTTTTGAAATTCGTGAACAGATTTTGAAAACATGGACATTTTCTAAAATTTTGAACAAAATTTGGTAAAGAGAACATTTTTTAGGTCTGTGACCAATTTTTTTAAATGGCTGCACTTTTGGAAATTTATGATTTTTTGAACATTGATTAAGAAATACGAACATTGATTAAGAACACAGATTTTGAAACCATGAACAAATTTTGACAACGCGAACATTTTTTCGAATTTATGATTTTTTTTGAATTTTAGAGCGTTCATTAATAAATATGAAAAACAAAGTTGAAACCCGAACAAAATTTGGAAATTCTGAAAATTTTCTGAATTGTTTGAACATTGATTAAGAAATACGAAATTGAACTTTGAAAGTCGGAACATATTTTTTGAAAATATGATCAGTTTTGAAAAAAAAATGATTTTTTTAAATTCCAAAAAATTTGAAATTTATAAAAAAAATATAAAAAATTAAAAAATCAACGAAAATGATAAGAAAGGAAAAGAAACAAGTGGAGGTTCCTAGAAGGTTTCAAAAATTGGAGAGAAAAGAAAATGAAAAGGAAAAAAGTGGTTGAGGAACTTCCTAGAAGGTTTCAAAAATCAGAGAAAAACGGCGGGGAAGTTGAGGTTCCCAAAACTGATGGAAGCGATATCCTCGCCTAGTTGGTCCAAGGCCTAAGCGTTCTTTTCTCTTCTATTTTGTCATTTTTCATCTTTTTCCTTAATTTATTTTTCTCCGTTTTGAACTTTATTATTCTTTTTTAAATATGTTCAATAATTTGAAATATTCTTTGGAATACCAACATATTAAGTAAAAAAATTAAATTGTGATTTAAAATCCTTTTTTCTTCAAATATTTATTAAATATTTTAAAAACTACATTTATTGTTTTCAATTTTATCCCTTTGTATTTATTAGTTATGTTAAAAACTTAAAATAATAGTTATACGTACCTGTTTAAATAATTATTTTAAAGACTTTTTTCCTTCAAACTTGGCATGGATGCCTACCATGGGCATGCCCACTTGCCTGCGAAAGTTGGGGTCATTTCGAGCATCTCCAAAACTAGATCGTGTTCAACAGAGGGTGTCCGTGTAGGCCAGAAGCCTCCGTTTGAGAGCACGCTGTTTCTTGACATCATTGACACTATTTTTTTCATAGCCTTGTATGACTAATTCAAGGCACCATGTCAAGTTGTTTTGGTTTTGGACACATTTTCTCGGTCAAAAAATTCGATAAATGGCCGGATGTGTCCCAAATTGCATACGGTGTCGGAAATCGTTCAAACCTAACGTGTATGCCTACTGTGGGCATGCCCACCTGCTTGCAAAATTTTGGGTTATTTCAACTTCAAAACTCGACCATGCTCAACGGAGGGTATCTGGGCAGGCGAGAAGGCTCCGTCTGAGAGCACCGTTGTTTCTCGACATCCTTCAGATGGCCCAAAAAAATCCATGGCCCTATATGAAAAATTCAAGGCACCATGCCAAGTTATTTTTTTAAAAAAAAAATTGCATATTCTGGAGTTTTCTCATCAAAAAAGGTTGATAAATGGTCAGACGTGTCGCAACTTGCATACGGTGTCGAAAATCATTCAAACTAGACATAGATGCCTACATTGGGCATGCCCACCCGCACATTTGAAAGTTATCCAAAAACGGAGGGTGTACGTGTGGGGCTAGAAGCACATTGTTTTTCGACATTCGTCAAATGGCCCCATTTTTTCTCATCAGCTTCTATGACCAAATCAAGGCATCATGCCAAATTGCTTGGATTTTTACAAGTTTTGCATTTTTCGGAGTTTCTCTCGGCGAAAAGGGCCGATAAATGGTTGGACGTTTCGCAACATGCACACGATGTCGAAAGTCGTTCAAACTTGGTATGGATGCCTCGTATGTCCGTGTGAGGCAGGTGCAAGAAGTTAGGGTTATTTATCCATAGTCCAAAAAAATTGAGAGAGGTGTGCTATACTAGGCCAGACGGGCGCACGTGTGAGCATGCAGGTTTTACTAATTTGAATGCTTCTATTATATGCAATTTCCATCATTATCAATCAACATGAACAATTCCTATATCCCAACCATTTCTTGAAATTTGTCAATAATTTTCGAATTACAAATTGTTTATGAATTTTCTCTATAAACTTGAACACTTTTTCCAGAATTATTAACAAATTCCCAACAATTGATGTTGTACACAAATTGCAAACCACTTACGTTCTTAAATTTATCAATTTTTTAAAACGAAAACATTTCATAAATTTGTGAACAAAATATTGGAAAACAGGGATCATTTTTAAATTTTTAGGAAAAAAATAAATATGTGAAAACCTGAACATTTTTTGGTATTCTAAACAATATTTCAAATTTTTAAATAGGTTTCAAAAATGAGAAGAATGAATTAACGAAGAAATAAAATAAAATGGAAATAATAGAAAAGAAAATAAATACGCTTAGGCCTTGGCCCAACTAGGAGATGACATCACTCCTGTTGGGTGACTGTTGGGCCGGCTCAAGCGTTTGCCGATTTGAAAAAAGTTCATCAATTATGAATTAAAAAATGGTCACGAATTTGAAAAAACAATCGTGGACTTTGCAAGTTTTTAAAAGTTAAAAAGAGTTCGTGGATTTGGGAAAATGTTCATGAATTTAGGAAAATGTTGACAAATTTGAAAATTTCATGTATCAAAGAGAAAAGTTCAAGATTTAAAAAGAGTTTGTGAATTTTCGAAAATAAAGAAAATGAAAAAAGAGAAATAAACAGAAAAATAAAAAAGAAGGAAAAAGGGACAAACAAAAACCAAAAACAACAAAACCACAAATTTGGGAAAAAAATTCATGCTTCGAAAGATGTTTGGAAATTGTTCATATTTCGAAAGATGTTTGGAAATTTTTAAAAATGTTCATGTTTTAAATTTTTATTCAAATTTCAAAAAATATTTGTGTTTTCAATTCATAAATTCAAAAAATATTTGACATTTCAAACATACTTTTATTAATAAAAGTTTCGAAGTTTTTTCAGAAAGGCTTTCATATATGTGAGCGTTGTTGTGTGTTCTTATATATTTCACGCTATGGAACACCACAAGTAGCGGTGAGGTGAAGTGGCTAGCTGCGCGAACCTTAATTGCGAGGTCTCAAGGTTGAGTCCTCACGAGTCACGAGCGCTCCCTTCTCTTTATTTCTACGTCGCTTTATATAGAACGTGGTAGGAGGGACATGGCTTAATGTGCTGGCCCAGTCGCTCGCGTGTGTGCAATTTGTATACAAGGTCTCGTGTTTCAGGGCGGGCGGCAAACTTTTTGTAAAACCATCATGCCTTTTATTATGAAGAGGTATGAGGTAATCTCAGTTGTTAATGTGTTTAAAGAGGGTATACCGAAGCAGAAGTGTTCCTTTGAATCAAAGGAGCCCTCAATCTGTCCTAACTTGCTACATGCATTCTTCAAAATATTGAACAAGTTACTCTATAAGGTAGACCCGTGAGTGAAACATTAAATGGAAATAGTTTTCCTATATCATAGTTAACATTAAGAAAACAACTTTCCCTTGGTGATACAAAGAAGGGGAACAATGTTGCATATCTGACAGGTTAACACATGTGCAAGTTGCGTATCACAAAATTGCTGATACAATATTCATGAATTTTGCAACAAAAAACATGGTACTGTTTACCAAGACATGCCCATGGCCTTTCGTTTTATTTAGGGAACCCATAGCCATTCATTTGCCGACGTGGTAGGTAATGGAATGTATCATCTATAGAGTTCCCTTCACGCCTCATCAAAGGAATATTTGCCTCTGTTTAAAAAAGAGTAAATTATGGATCATAACAGTATCAGCATAAGCACTTTTGTGAGACTCAAAGTCACCCAACCTCCCAATATCCAATAGAAAACATATCTATATGAACACATAACCTAGGAACAATTGTTTGAAACATCACAAGGGAGAGGGAGGCCTGTTTTCGCTTAATCTATTTGAAAACCACCTGGCTGCTTTGCTTGGAGAATGTTTCCCCGAGCTCCATTTGTTATTCGTTGGTTGGAAACAATGATCAAAATATGCTGAACGAAGTGAGCAAACGGAAATGAAGAGAAAAATGAATATAAGATAAAGTTCTTAATCGAACTTCTGCCAGCACATGGTTTTATCGAATCCATTGAACAAGACATTATGCGTGCAACAATCAGCACAAATACCTTTCTGATGCATTTCACAATACAACCTTATGACCTCCACCCCATTGCGTTATTTATAGTCCCCATCTATCAAGCAAGTGTAGGCGTATTTCAATATTTGTTTGGCACCAATCCCCTTCCATCATCACATAAAAATGGTGATAAGCCAAATTGGTTCTCCCCATCTTCTAGGCATGTTCCAAAACCAAGAGTATGTTGAATAAAGATTCCCTTTTCTACAGTATGTGCAAATAAAACAGTATAGGTTACTGCTAAAAAGGTCAAAACCACCTGAGATCATGCCATAAAAAATATTCATGGCTTCTCTTAGGTGTCTGATACGTCTCCAACGTATCTATAATTTTTTATTGTTTCATGCTATTATATTATCAATCTGAGATACTTTTTATGCAACTTTATATCATTTTTGGGCACTAACCTATTTACTCAATCCCTAATGCCAGCTGTTGTTTTCTGCTTATTTTTGGTTTTATGGAAAATCTATACCAAATGGAGTCCAAACACGACAAAACTTTTGGACAATTTTTTTCTAGACATAAGTGATCCTAGAAGCTTTGGGGAGGGAACAGAAGACCTACGAGGAGACGGCAAGGCAACAGGGCGCGCCCTGGGGGTTAGGCGTGCCCTGATGCCTTGTGGGCCCCTCGTGGCTCCGTCCGACCTAATTCCAGCGCTATAAATTCCCAAATATTGGAAAACCCCAAGAGCATCCACTGAAACAAAATTTTCGGCGCCGCGCCGCAAGTCTCTGTTCTTCCACGATCCCATCCGGAGGCCTTTTCCGATACTCTGTCGGAGGGGGAATCGATCACGGAGGGCTTCTACATTGACCTTGCTGCACCTTCGATGATGTGTGAGTAGTTCACCACAGACCTACGGGTCCATAGTGATTAGCTAGATCTCTCTCTCTCTCTCTTTGATCTTCAATACAATGTTCTCCTCGGAATTCTATTCGATGTAATCTTCTTTTGCAATGTGTTTGTTGGGATCCGATGAATTGTGGGTTTATGATCAGAATATTTATTGAAAGTAATTGTGTCTTTTCCGAACTTTATTATTCATGATTGTTATAGCTTTGTATTTCTCTCCGGTCTATCCGTTTGCTTTGGCCAACTAGATTGATTTATCTTCAGCGGGAGAGGTGCTTTGTAGTAGGTTCAATCTTGCGGTGTCCTCACCCAATCAAAGTAGGGGTAGCGAGGCACGTATATGTATTTTTGCTACTAAGGGTAAAATGATGGGGTTTAATCATATTGCTTGTTTCTATTTTGTCTACATTATGTCATCATACTTCATGCATTACTCTGTTTATTAT
This sequence comes from Triticum aestivum, assembly GCF_018294505.1. Classification (NCBI taxonomy): domain Eukaryota; kingdom Viridiplantae; phylum Streptophyta; class Magnoliopsida; order Poales; family Poaceae; genus Triticum; species Triticum aestivum. The sequence continues at coordinate 115,909,170 of NC_057805.1, forward strand.
GAAATTAATATGTAGAGAGACAAGCATAGAAGTGCTCTCGAAGTGGAGTAATAATAGTAGATGCAGGCATGAGTCGTCTACTTGTCATGGACGTAATGCCTATATACATGACCATTGCCATGAATAACATCATAACTATGTGCTTTTCTATCAATTGTCCAACAGTAATTTCTCTACGCATCGTATGCTATCTTTATGAGAGAGATGCCTCTAGTGAAAGCTATGGCCCCGAATCTATTTTAATCATATTACAAAAACCAAAAATACCTTGCTACAAATTTCTTTCTTTTATTTTACTTTGCAATTTATCTATCCCCTATTATCATATTTGATCCTTGCAATTAACGAGTACAAGGGGATTGAAAACCCTCTTGCCCGTGTTGGGTGCAAGTTTTGCTCTTATGTGTGTAGGTACTGTTGACGGGCGTTTGCGTGGTTCTCCTATTGGTTCGATAACCTTGGTTCTCTACTGGGGGAAATAGTATCTGCTACTATATTGCTTCACCCTTCCTCTTTGCGGAAAATCCCAACGCAACTCACAAGTAGTAGTGTCCCCTCCCACTATGCGCATGAATCAAAAGAGTATGTATACAATCAATCCGTAAATCATCACTAACATGCTCATTCACAACACATAGGCACACCCTAGGTCTACCAGTCTTGGACAATCCATCGATAAGAACATGTATGTGACTATATCAGAACAAATTCCTCTCAACATCATCTCCTCCCTTAACTGAAAAAACTCAGAAGTAGCACCTAGAACTATATCCACATAATCCTTGTAGTGTAGGCAAAGCAATCCAGCTGCAAACCTTTGGCAAGCATTTCATTAAAGAAACCCATCACCATAAAAAAGTTCCTCAACTTACACGACCCATTCATGTGAAGTGCATATGTACAAACATCAGACACACAAACCTAATCTCCCATCTCCTTGGAACTTTTAGCCCCCTTCTAAATTACCGGATCGAGAAGACCATCTATAAGAATGCTATATGTAAAAAGTGCTGGTACTAACCCTGAAGGCCTCAAATCAATGAAAAACCAAAGTGCCTCCTTCAAGTTCCATTGCCTTACAACACCCATTCATAATAGAATTGTATGCAATCAAATCTGGCAGTGATCCCACTACCCTCATTTCCACAAACTTTAATTACAAGCCTCTTGCACATCTCCCCCGCTTTCAAATAACCCATCATTGCATTATATGCCATTTGCCGAGAGAAAATGGGAAATGCCTTCATTCCCCGTCTCCAATTGCAGTGCTCGAGTCTTCTCAACAAAACCTCTTGAAAACAACGTGCAATAAGTGGACTCCAGATGAAGGATGATGCTCATTTGGACAACCACACTCTATCAATGAAGTTGGACTGCCTTCTCCATCCTGCCTTTCCTAGCTAGCACACTAATCACCACATCATACCTGACATCAATCTGCAAGCGCCTATTGGGACACACCTCCATCTCCCTGAGAAGGCTAAGAACCTGATCCACTTTCCCCTCCTTACAAAAAGAATCCAACAAGGCATTATATGTGACAATGCTTGGTTGCTGGCTTAACTACAAGCCGGAGCATCACCGCGTAAACAACTTGCTGGCCATCCCACTTGGCCGCATCACGTATCATGCATAACACATTTTCAATTGTTGTCTAGGTGCAAGGGGCCACGTTGTGGCGCCCATCAAGAATAATGTGTGAAAAGGTTTGGCGTAGAACAGGTGGCGTCGTGGTGTGGTGGGCACGGAGTTTTATGAGGTTGGTATTTGGTTGATAACTTGCTGGGCAAGCGAAGGGGTGATTGATGAAGTAGAAGGAGTGAGGGAGAGGGTGGTTGGGCCAGGAACGGAGTGAACGGCTCGTCACTTTCAGCAAAGATCAGTGTTACGATGGGAGGAGAACCGGGGGCTATAGATAGCTACTATGGTGGAGTACCATGGATCAACGGAATTTTCCACCCCGGCAACACCTCACCATGAAGAAGACTAATACGTCCATTTTGCATCATGTTTTCTTAATGTTATTTTATTGTTTTGAAGTTATATTCCACTTTTTGGTGCAATTCTAATGGTGTTTCTCTTTTAAAATGCAAGATAGATCAGAAGAGGGAGATTGCTGGCAACTGGACTTCTGACCCGAAAAAGGTACAACCGAGACATCTATTCTCCAGAGCTAAAATTGACATGAAATTTTATGGAGAATTATTTTGGACTATCTAAAAAATACTGGAAGAAAGAAGTACCGGAGAGGACCCTCAGTGGGGCCATAAGCCAGGGGCACACCCTACCCCCTAGGCGCTCCCACCTAAGTTGTGGGCTCCACCGAGGCCCACCGATGCCCATATTATCCTATATGAAGCCATTTTCCCTAGAAAAAATAGGAAAAGACTTTTGGGACCAACCGCCGCCGTCTCGAGGTAGAACTAGAGGCGGAGCACTTTTTCTCTCGGGCTGAGCGATTCTGCCGGGGGAACTTCCTTCTGGGAGGGGGAAATCGAAGCCATCGTCACCACCAATGCTTCTCTCATCATGGGAGGACTCATCTCCATCAACATCTTCACCAACACCATCTCATCTCCAAATTTAATCCATCTCTTCTATTCAATCTTTGTATCAAACCTCAGATTGGTACATGGGGGTACTACAAGTGTTGATTACATCTTGTAGTTGATGCCAGTTGGTCTATTTTGCTGGAAGATTAATATGTTCAAATTGTTATTCACAAACTTATACCCTCTGATCATGAGCATAATTATGATTTGTGAGTAGTTCTATTTGGTCTTGAGGATATGAGAGAAGTCTTGCTATTAGTGATCATGTAAAGTTGGTTCCTTTCAATGTTTTAATGATATGTTATGTTGTTCTTCCTCTAGTGGTGTCGTGTGAACGTAGACTACATGACACTTCACCATGTTCGGGCCTAGGGGAAGGCATTGTGGAATTAGTGAAAGTGCTAGTTATCGACTAAAGGGGGTGGATAGGCGATTTTTATGTAAGTCTTCGAAGCAGGCAATATCTTCGAAGACGCAAAACTAAAACACCAACTAAACATGATACAATGGAAGATAAACACACTAGGCATGCTGGTATGTCAACAATAATTGAAGTGAGATGCGAAGACAAACATCAGCTAGGTAGAACAAAGCAGTTTAGGAAGATAGTGTGAAGACAAAGATGCGGTCCATGGGAATGTCTTCACACAAGTTCTTCGAATAGAATGAGCAAGCAAAGGCTCCACGAAACTAAACAGTAAGTAAAGCAGTGAAGTGATAGAACCAGTTGCTCAGAGAAGACACGTCAACTGCGATAGTTGTACATCTGGTTGGGGAGGCTGAGATTGAACTCTGAAGACCTAGTATTCACCTAATTTCCTTTGAGCTAAGATCCGCAAATCTCGCCACAACCAGTTCATCAAATATCATCATTATTGCCTTTCACTTGGACGACCGAATGATATGAAAATAATAATAGTGCAAGGGTGCCGTGGACTAAGATGGAATCTGCAAACATTTTATTTAAAAGGAGAAGACAAGGTAATTTGGGCTCTTTGTTAGATCAATAACAATGCATATGAGAGCCACTCAACATTTTCATCGTGGTCTTCTCCTTGGTATGACTCAATAAAAAGAAAAGAATTTCAGAGAAACACACCGAAATGTTTTTGGAGTTTTTAGTTTTCTTGAAGAAAGCAAATTAAAGAAGGGAAAACAAAAAACAAGAAAAAACTATTTACACGGGAAAGCTCCCAACAAGCAAAAAGAAGAACCAGGAAATCTTTTGGGGTTTTCTTTTTAATACTACAACTAATTAAACTAGAAAGAAAAACCGAAAAGAAGCAAGAAATATTTTTGGGTTTTTCTCAAAGTTTTTCAAACACACAAGAAGAAAGTGAGAAAATAAGTCTAGCTTGGATAATACAATGAAAATGTGTGAACACCGACAACTCGAATGAAATGTGTGACCATGAATGTTATGTCGGTGGAAATACGTACTCCCCCAAGCTTAGGCTTTTGGCCTAGCTTGGTAATCACCATCCATGGCCTGGGTAATGATCTGAATGATAGCTCATGGAGGCTCTTGGTGCGACCACCTCAGCTCGTCTGGCGGCCTCGACCTCCGCGTTGTACGAGCGGGCCTCGCTCTCAAGAACATAGTATCTTCTCTTACTGTCATAGTCAAGGGAAGGTGCAAGCAAGACAACATGTACAATGGGTTCTTTATTAAATCTCAAGTTATAAGTATAATCATCGATTGTGCCTGTAAGGAACTTATGCCCAAAATCTAAATACTGAGTGGGTAGGATGGGATCATCAGGCAGAGGTGTCACACCAACCTCTTTAGCTAAACGAGAAGCATAAATCCAACCATAAAAGTGACCACTACCAGCGTTGTGTTGCAGTCTCCGTGCAACAATCGATCCCAGATTATAGAGTTTAATTCAGGTCAGGGCAGTGTGTATGAGGCTCAAGTCAGGGGCACATAGTGTGCTACAATCTTGCTTTCCTATGATGCATTTGCCATTAAAGAATGCAAAGTAGTGAATTGATGGGAAATGAATACTTTTTATTTTACCTTGTGTCACTCCTCTATCCTCACCGTAACAAAGACTAGTCAGAAATGACTCGTACTCAGCCTTGGGTGGTTCGTCTAGCAAACCCCAAAATGGAATTTTGCAGGCATTACAAAACATCTCTAGAGGCATGGTGAATGGATGATCATAAAGACTAAATGAAACTATAGACTCACGTGGATGAAATTTAAATTTCTTGGTAGAAGTTTCTGTGAGGTTGAGATGTTGGATGCACTTATCGTATATCTAGGGGCCCAGCTCGGTGTTGTGAACATATTGATCAAACTCTTCCTTAATGCCTGCACATACTATGAAATCATTACATGGCCATAGGCATGCACTACAAAAAAAGACACATCCGTGACATTTTGGGTCGAACGAATTTTTTTCTGTCATGCTTATGACACTTCTATGACGATAATTGTGACAAAACCCGGTATCATCATAGATGTGGTGGGCTCCTACTTCTATGACAAAAAATCATGACAGTAAATGGGCTTTTCGTCCTGGGCGGGCCGGAGACGTAGCTGCATGACATTCTTTGGGCCGCCCATGACGGAGAAAACCGTGGTAGAAGCGAGGGCGAGGAAAATATCGGGGAGTTCCCGGTTACAGTGGGTGGTCGGGGGCCGAGCGATGCGCGTTTCTCTCGTAGACGTACGCGCGTGGGTGCAAGGCGTTGGGCTCTAACTGAACCCGAGCGAGGCGTTCGCCTACTGAACCCGAGCGATTGCACTGCAGGCTACGCGTTACTGAACCCGAGCGATCGATCGATGGCTGTTAACTGAACCCGATCGAGCGATTCCTTCGCTACTACTGCTAACTGAAGCCAATCGAACCTGCTGCCTCTGG
>NC_057805.1:115914776-115933764 GCF_018294505.1 Triticum aestivum
GGACCACGTGGTAGTAGAGGTCGTTGCCGCTGGATGAACAGGACCCCGATCGAGCCGGTTGGGGGTGGATGAACAGGACTCCGTGGAGGGCTGGATGAACAGGACGACCCCGTGGAGGGCTGGTTGAACAGTAGCTGGTGGAGGGCTGGATGAACAGTAGCCTGTGGAGGGGTGGTTGAATAGGACCCCGTGGAGAGGGCTGGTTGAACAGTAGCCGGTGGAGGAGCGCGCGGTGGAGGCTGGATGAACAGGAGCCCGTGGATGAACAGTCGCAGGTGGAGGCTGGAGGAGGTCGACGGTGGATGAACAATAGCTCGTGGAGGCTGGAGGAGGTCGACGGTGAAAATTAACAGTATCCCGTGGAGTCCCGTTTTGCGGTATGCCACACCCCTCCCGATGAACAGGCCCCCCGTTTCGACCGTAGCGCTCCAACACAAGCCCGTTTCCTCCGTTTTGCGGTACGCCACACCCCTCCCGATCAACAGGACCCCGTTTTGACCATAGGAGGTCCGTTTCCTCCGTTTTGCGGTATGCCAGACCCCTCCCGATGAACAGGATACCGTTTCGACCGTGGTCGGTCGAACACAAGGCCGTTTCCTCTGTTCTGCGGTACGCCAGGCCTCATTTCCATCGACCGTTCCGTCCAAGCCGGTTGGTTCCCGATGAACACGACGACGCATTTCGTTCCGACCCAGCCGGTTGCCACCCCATGAACACGACGATGACGCAGTTTCTCCATTCTGACCCAACCATGTAAACGAGCCCTGGCCGTACGTATGCGCGAGTAGGTGTTCGAGACCCCGCCGTATGTACGTACGTGGCCGTATTTTCTTTCTTGCACCCTGGTTGTACGTACGTGTACATGCTACGTGCGTGCCTCTACTACAACACGTGCGCGCCTATACTACGACACGTGCCCTTCCTTACACGGCCACGGTTTATCGCTGCAGCCTGCAGACAGACCGATCGTATGTACGTACACATTCGCGACCATAATGATGAAGCTACGTACGCTTCAACCAGGTGGGTCCCGACTGTTAGGCACTTCCTTGCATGCAAAGATGGTGGGTCCCAGCAGTCAGGGGGCGAATCATTTTTTTGCCTGTAATATGAACGCACTTCCTTGCGTGCGAAGATGTAGCTGGTGGGTCCCAACAGTCAGGGAAAAATGTTTTTTCGCGAAATACGGTGGCCCGTCCGGTGGGTCCGTACTGTCAGGTGGAGGAATCATTATTTTCCGCGTAATAAGGAGGTACTTCCTTGCTGCTGCCGTGGACCCAGTTGTCAGCCTCTCCACGTACAATACTCTTCCGATGAAAGTCGTTCCTTGACCACGTTGACCACGCCGCGCCGAGAGCACCAAGGCGGTGGACGACGGCGAGGCCTAGGAAGGGGACGACGCGAAGCCGGGGAAGACGCGTCACTGGATGCCCATGCGGAGGGGAGTACGTGGGTTGACTGCTTCGGCTGCGGTGTGAGGCTGCCGTCGTCGGAGAATAACATGAGGTGTGGGTGAGTATAGAGGGATGGCATGGCCAGCGGTGCCAGCACAACCGGACACGGGAGGAAGGAGCAGGCGGCACAGCCGACGCTTGTTTGGGCGGCTGGAGCAAGAAGATCAGAGGTTGAAGACACACTACGGCCGTTGGATGGACATCGTACGTGTTATAAATATGCCCTAGAGGCAATAATAAATTGGTTATTATTATATTTCCTTGTTCATGATAATCGTTTATTATCCATGCTAGAATTTTATTGATAGGAAACTCAGATACATGTGTGGATACATAGACAACACCATGTCCCTAGTAAGCCTCTAGTTGACTAGCTCGTTGATCAATAGATGGTTACGGTTTCCTGACCATGGACATTGGATGTCATTGATAACGGGATCACATCATTAGGAGAATGATGTGATGGACAAGACCCAATCCTAAGCCTAGCACAAGATCGTGTAGTTCATTTGCTCAGAGCTTTTCTAATGTCAAGTATCATTTCCTTAGACCATGAGATTGTGCAACTCCCGGATACCGTAGGAATGCTTTGGGTGTACCAAACGTCACAACGTAACTAGGTGGCTATAAAGGTGCACTACAGGTATCTCCGAAAGTGTCTGTTGGGTTGGCATGAATCGAGACTGGGATTTGTCACTCCGTGTAAACGGAGAGGTATCTCTGGGCCCACTCGGTAGGACATCATCATAATGTGCACAATGTGACCAAGGAGTTGATCACGGGATGATGTGAGTTACGGAACGAGTAAAGAGACTTGCCGGTAACGAGATTGAACAAGGTATCGGGATACCGACGATCAAATCTCGGGCAAGTAACATACCGATAGACAAAGGGAATTGTATACGGGATTGATTGAATCCCCGACATCGTGGTTCATCCGATGAGATCATCGTGGAACATGTGGGAGCCAACATGGGTATCCAGATCCCTCTGTTGGTTATTGACCGGAGAACGTCTCGGTCATGTCTGCATGGTTCCCGAACCCGTAGGGTCTACACACTTAAGGTTCGATGACGCTAGGGTTATAGGGAATAGATATACGTGGTTACCGAATGTTGTTCGGAGTCCCGGATGAGATCCCGGACGTCACGAGGAGTTCCGGAATGGTCCGGAGGTAAAGATTTATATATGGGAAGTCCTGTTTTGGTCACCGGAAAGGTTTCGGGTGCTATCGGTAATGTACCGGGACCACCGGGAGGGTCCCGGGGGTCCACCAGGTGGGGCCACCAGCCCCAGAAGGCTGCGTGGGCCAAGTGTGGGAGGGGACCAGCTCCAGGTGGGCTGGTGCGCCCCCCCACCAAGGCCCAAGGCGCAGGGAGAGTGGGAGGGGGCAAACCCTAGGTCCAGATGGGCCTTAAGGCCCACCCTAGTGCCCCCCCTCTCTTCCCCTTGGCCGCACCCTAGATGGGTTTGGGGGCTGCCGCCACCCCTGGGGAGGGAACCCTAGATGGGGGCGCAGCGCCTCCCCTTCCCCTATATATACTTGAGGTATTTGGGGCTGCAAACACGCGAGATGATCTCTCTCTTGGCGCAGCCCTACCTCTCTCCCTCCTCCTCCTCTCCCGCGGTGCTTGGCGAAGCCCTGCGGGATTGCCACGCTCCTCCATCACCACCACGCCGTCGTGCTGCTGCTGGACGGAGTCTTCCCCAACCTCTCCCTCTCTCCTTGCTGGATCAAGGCGTGGGAGATGTCACCGGGCTGCACGTGTGTTGAACGCGGAGGCGCCGTGGTTCGGCGCTTAGATCGGAATCAACCGTGATCTGAATCGCTACGAATACGACTCCTTCATCCGCGTTCTTGCAACGCTTCCGCATCGCGGTCTACAATGGTATGTAGATGCACTCCCCTTCCCCTCGTTGCTAGATTACTCCATAGATTGATCTTGGTGATGCGTAGAAAATTTTGAATTTCCGCTACGTTCCCCAACAGTGGCATCATGAGCTAGGTCTATGCGTAGTTTCTATGCACGAGTAGAACACAAAGCAGTTGTGGGCGTAGATGTTGCCAATTCTTCTTGCCGCTACTAGTCTTATCTTGTTTCGGCGATATTGTGGGATGAAGCGGCCCGGACCGACCTTACACGTACGCTTACGTGAGACAGGTTCCACCGACTGACATGCACTAGTTGCATAAGGTGGCTAGCGGGTGTCTGTCTCTCCCACTTTAGTCGGAACGGATTCGATGAAAAGGGTCCTTATGAAGGGTAAATAGAAATTGGCATATCACGTTGTGGTCTTACGTAGGTAAGAAACGTTCTTGCTAGAAACCTATACAAGCCACGTAAAAACTTGCAACAACAATTAGAGGACGTCTAACTTGTTTTTGCAGCATGTGCCTTGTGATGTGATATGGCCAAAAGGATGTGATGAATGATATATGTGATGTATGAGATTGATCATGTTCTTGTAATAGGAATCACGACTTGCATGTCGATGAGTATGACAACCGGCAGGAGCCATAGGAGTTGTCTTAATTTATTGTATGACCTGCGTGTCAATGAATAACGCCATGTAATTACTTTACTTTATTGCTAACCGTTAGCCATAGTAGTAGAAGTAATAGTTGGCGAGACAACTTCATGAAGACACGATGATGGAGATCATGATGATGGAGATCATGATGATGGAGATCATGGTGTCATGCCGGTGACGAAGGTGATCATGCCGCGCCTCGAAGATGGAGATCAAAAGGCGCAAGATGATATTTGCCATATCACGTCACTTTATGATTTGGATGTGATGTTTATCATGTTTACATCTTATTTGCTTAGAACGACGGTAGCATAAATAAGATGATCCCTCACTAAAATTTCAAGAGAAGTGTTCCCCCTAACTGTGCACCGTTGCGAAGGTTCGTTGTTTCGAAGCACCACGTGATGATCGGGTGTGATAGATTCTAATGTTCGAATACAACGGGTGTTGACGAGCCTAGCATGTACAGACATGGCCTCGGAACACATGCGAAACACTTAGGTTGACTTGACGAGCCTAGCATGTACAGACATGGCCTCGGAACACAAGAGACCGAAAGGTCGAACATGAGTCGTATAGTAGATACGATCAACATGGAGATGTTCACCGATGATGACTAGTCCGTCTCACGTGATGATCGGACACGGCCTAGTTTGACTCGGATCATGTATCACTTAGATGACTAGAGGGATGTCTATCTAAGTGGGAGTTCATTAATCAGATGAACTTAATTATCATGAACACAGTCAAAAAGGTCTTTGCAAATTATGTCATAGCTTGCGCTTTAGTTCTACTGTTTAAGATATGTTCCTAGAGAAAATTTAGTTGAAAGTTGGTAGTAGCAATTATGCGGACTGGGTCCGTAAACTGAGGATTGTCCTCATTGCTGCACAGAAGGCTTATGTCCTTAATGCACTGCTCGGTGTGATGAACCTCAGCGTCGTCTGTAGATGTTGCGAAACATCTGACATACACGTTTTGATGACTACGTGATAGTTCAGTGCGTATTGCTAACGGTTTAGAATTGTGGCACCAAAGACGGTTTTGAAACGTCGCAGAACGTATGAGATGTTCCGAAGACTGAAATTGGGATTTCAGACTAGTGCCCACGTCAAGAGGTATGAGACCTCTGACAAGTTTCTTAAGCCTGCAAACTAAGGGAGAAAAGCTCAATCGTTGAGCATGTGCTCAGATTGTCTGAGTACCACAATCGCTTGAATCAAGTGGGAGTTAATCTCCCAGATGAGATAGTGATGGTTCTCCATAGTCACTGCCACCAAGCTAGTAGAGCTTCGTGATGAACTATAACATATCAGGGATAGTTATGATGATCCTTGAGCTATTCACGATGTTTGACACCGCGAAAGTAGAAATCAAGAAGGAGCATCAATTGTTGATGGTTAGTAAAACCACTAGTTTAAGAAGGGCAAGGGCAAAAGGGATACTTCATGAAACAGCAAGTCATTTGCTGCTCTAGTGAAGAATCCCAAGGTTGAACCCAAACTCGAGACTAAGTGCTTCTGTAATGAGAGGAACGGTCACTGAAGCAGTACTACCCTAGATACTTGGTAGATGAGAAGGCAGGCAAGGTCGACAGAAGTATATTGGATATACATTATATGAATGTGTACTTTACTAGTACTCCTAGCGGCACCAGGGTATTAGATACCAGTTCGGTTGCTAAGTGTTAGTAACTCGAAATAAAAGCTGCGGAATAAACGGAGACTAGCTAAAGGTGAGATGACGATATGTGTTGGAAGTGTTTCCAAGGTTGATGTGATCAAGCATCGCATGCTCCCTCTACCATCGAGATTTGGTGTTTGCGTTGAGCATGATTGGGTTATGTTTATCGCAATACGGTTATTCATTTAAGGAGAATAATGGTTACTCTGTTTATTTGAATAATACCTTCAATGGTCTTGCACCTAAAATGAATCTCGATCGCAGTGATACACATGTTCGTGCCAAAAGATATAAAATAGTAATGATAGTACCACATACTTGTGGCACTGCCATTTGAGTCATATTGGTATAGAACGCATGAAGAAGCTCCATGTAGATGGATCTTTGGACTCACTCATTTTTGAAAAGATTGAGACATGCGAATCATGTCTATTGGTATATATGCATGAAGAAACTCCATGCAGATGGATCGTTTGGACTCACTTGATTTTGAATCACTTGAGACATGCAAATCATACCACATGGGCAAGATGACTGAAAGGCCTCATTTTCAGTAAGATGGAACAAGAGAGCAACTTGTTGGAAGTAATACATTTTGATGTATACAGTCCAATGAGTGCTGAGGCATGCAGTGGATATCGTTATGTTCTTACTTCGCAGATGATTTGAGTAGATGCTGAGTGTATTTACTTGATGAAACACAAGTCTGAATTATTGAAAGGTTCAAGTAATTTCAGAGTGAAGTTGAAGATCGTCGTGACAAGAGGATGAAATGTCTGTGATATGATCATAGAGATGAGTATCTGAGTTACGAATTTGGCACACAATTAAGACATTGTGGAAAGTGTTTCACAATTAATACCGCCTGGAACACCACAGTGTGATGGTGTGTCCGAACATCATAACTGCACCCTATTGGATATGGTGCATACCATGATGTCTCTTATCGAATTACCACTATCGTTTATGGGTTAGGCATTAGAGATAACCGCATTCACTTTAAATAGGGCACCACGCAATTCCGTTGAGACGACACCGTTTAGAGAAACCTAAGTTGTCATTTCTTAAAAGTTTGGGGCTGCGATGCTTATGTGAAAAAGTTTCAGGCTGATAAGCTCGAACCCAAAGCGGATAAATGCATCTTCATAGAATACCCAAAACAGTTGGGTATACCTCCTATTTCAGAACTGGAAGCAAAAGTAATTGCTTCTAGAAACGAGTCCTTTCTCGAGAAAAAGTTTCTCTCGAAAGAATTGAGTGGGAGGATGGTGGAGACTTGATAAGGTTATTGAACCGTCACTTCAACTAGTGTGTAGCAGGGCACAGGAAGTTGTTCATGTGGCACCTATACCAATTGAAGTGGAAGCTTATGATAGTGATCATGAAACTTCGGATCAAGTCACTACCAAACCTCGTAGGACGACGAGGATGCGTACTACTTCAGAGTAATGCGTAATCCTGTCTTGGAAGTCATGTTGTTGGACAACGATGAACCTACGAGCTATGGAGAAGCGATGGTGGGCCCGGATTCCGACAAATGGCTCGAGGCCATAAAATCCGAGAGGATCCATGTATGAAAACAAAGTATAGACTTTGAGAGAACTACTTGATGGTCGTAAGGCTGTTGAGGTAAATGGATCTTTAAGAAGAAGACGGACATGGACGGTAATGTTACCGTCTATGAAGCTCGACTTGTGGCAAAGAGAATTTTCACAAGTTCAAGGAGTTGACTACGATGAGATTTTCTCATCCGTAGCGATGCTTAAGTCCGTCGGAATCATGTTAGCATTAGCTACATTTATGAAATCTGGCAGATGGATGTCAAAACAAGTTTCCTTACCTGTTTTCGTAAGGAAAGGTTGTATGTGATACAATCAGAAAGGTTTTGTCGATCCTAAGGATGCTAAAAGGTATGCTAGCTCCAGCGATCCTTCTAAGGACTGGAGTAAGCATCTCGGAGTTGGAATGTACGCTTTGATGAGATGATCAAAGATTTTGGGTTTATACAAAGTTTATGAGAAACTTGTATTTCCAATAAAGTGAGTGGGAGCGCTACAACATTTCTGATAAGTATATGTGAATGACATATTGTTGATCCGAAATGATGTAGAATTTCTGGAAAGCATAAAGGGTTGTTTGAAAGGAGTTTTTTTCAAAGGAAGACCTGGATAAAGCTGCTTACATATTGGGCATCAAGATCTATAGAGATAGATCAAGACGCCTGATGATACTTTCAAAGAACGCACACCTTGACATGATTTTGAAAGAGTTCAAAATAGATCAGCAAAGAAGGAGTTCTTGGCTGTGTTACAAGGTGTGAGTATTGAGTAAGACTCAAGACCTGACCACAGCAGAAGAGAGAGAAAGGACGAAGGTTGTCCCCTATGCTTCAGACGTAGGCTCTACAGTATGCTATGCTGTGTACCGCACATGAAGTGTGCCTTGCCATGAGTTGGTCAAGGGGTACAATAGTGATCCGGGAATGGATCACATGACAGCGGTCGAACTTATCCTTATTATCTAGTGGACTAAGGAATTTTCTCGATTATGGAGGTGAAAAGGAGTTCGTCGTGAAGGGTTACGTCGATGCAAACTTTGACACTAATCCGGATGACTGTGAGTAGTAAACCGGATTCATATAGTAGAGCAGTTATTTGAAATGGCTCCAAGTAGCGCGTGGTAGCATCCACAAGATGACATAGATATTCGTAAAGCACACGGATCTGAAAGGTTCAGACCCGTTGACTAATAACCTCTCTCACAAGCATAACATGATCAAACCAGAACTCATTGAGTGTTAATCACATAGTGATGTGAACTAGATTGTTGACTCTAGTGAACTCTTTGGATGTTGGTCACATGGTGATGTCACCTGTGAGTGTTAATCACATGGCGATGTGAACTAGATTATTGACTCTAGTGCAAGTGGGAGACTGTTAGAAATATGCCCTAGAGGCAATAATAAATTGGTTATTATTATATTTCCTTGTTCATGATAATCGTTTATTATCCATGCTAGAATTGTATTGATAGGAAACTCAGATACATGTGTGGATACATAGACAACACCATGTCCCTAGTAAGCCTCTAGTTGACTAGCTCGTTGATCAATAGATGGTTACGGTTTCCTGACCATGGACATTGGATGTCGTTGATAACGGGATCACATCATTAGGAGAATGATGTGATGGACAAGACCCAATCCTAAGCCTAGCACAAGATCGTGTAGTTCGTTTGCTCAGAGCTTTTCTAATGTCAAGTATCATTTCCTTAGACCATGAGATTGTGCAACTCCCGGATACCGTAGGAATGCTTTGGGTGTACCAAACGTCACAACGTAACTAGGTGGCTATAAAGGTGCACTACAGGTATCTTCGAAAGTGTCTGTTGGGTTGGCACGAATCGAGACTGGGATTTGTCACTCCGTGTAAACGGAGAGGTATCTCTGGGCCCACTCGGTAGGACATCATCATAATGTGCACAATGTGACCAAGGAGTTGATCACGGGATGATGTGAGTTACGGAACGAGTAAAGAGACTTGCCGGTAACGAGATTGAACAAGGTATCGGGATACCGACGATCGAATCTCGGGCAAGTAACATACCGATAGACAAAGGGAATTGTATACGGGATTGATTGAATCCCCGACATCGTGGTTCATCCGATGAGATCATCGTGGAACATGTGGGAGCCAACATGGGTATCCAGATCCCGCTGTTGGTTATTGACCGGAGAACGTCTCGGTCATGTCTGCATGGTTCCCGAACCCGTAGGGTCTACACACTTAAGGTTCGATGACGCTAGGGTTATAGGGAATAGATATACGTGGTTACCGAATGTTGTGCGGAGTCCCGGATGAGATCCTGGACGTCACGAGGAGTTCCGGAATGGTCCGGAGGTAAAGATTTATATATATGGGAAGTCCTGTTTTGGTCACCGGAAAGGTTTCGGGTGCTATCGGTAATGTACCGGGACCACCGGGAGGGTCCCGGGGGTCCACCAGGTGGGGCCACCAGCCCCAGAAGGCTGCGTGGGCCAAGTGTGGGAGGGGACCAGCTCCAGGTGGGCTGGTGCGCCCCCCCACCAAGGCCCAAGGCGCAGGGAGAGTGGGAGGGGGCAAACACTAGGTCCAGATGGGCCTTAAGGCCCACCCTAGTGGCGCCCCCCTCTCTTCCCCTTGGCTGCACCCTAGATGGGTTTGGGGGCTGCCGCCACCCCTGGGGAGGGAACCCTAGATGGGGGCGCAGCCCCTCCCCTTCCCCTATATATACTTGAGGTATTTGTGGCTGCAAACACGCGAGATGATCTCTCTCTTGGCGCAGCCCTACCTCTCTCCCTCCTCCTCTCCCGCGGTGCTTGGCGAAGCCCTGCGGGATTGCCACGCTCCTCCATCACCACCACGCCGTCGTGCTGCTGCTGGACGGAGTCTTCCCCAACCTCTCCTTCTCTCCTTGCTGGATCAAGGCGTGGGAGACGTCACCGGGCTGCACGTATGTTGAACGCGGAGGCGTCGTGGTTCGGCGCTTAGATCGGAATCAACCGCGATCTGAATCGCTACGAGTACGACTCCTTCATCCGCGTTCTTGCAACGCTTCCGCATCGCGATCTACAATGGTATGTAGATGCACTCTCCTTCCCCTCGTTGCTAGATTACTCCATAGATTGATCTTGGTGATGCGTAGAAAATTTTGAATTTCCGCTACGTTCCCCAACAGTACGGTCACTGGAGCTAGAATCGTTCATATTGACTAAGTTGACAAAGCCCTCCGTCCCCGTCATCTTAGTAGGCCCACAAGTCAGCCTCCCACTATGGTGGGTCCCAGCTAGCAGGGTGAGTATTCATTTTTTGTGTGTGTAATAATGAGGCACTTTCTTGCGTGCGAAGATATAGCTGGTGGGTCCGACCTGTCGGCAGGGGAAACATTTTTTCGTGAAATATAAAGGCCCTTCCGGTGGGTCCCAGCTATCAGGTGGAGGAATCATTATTTTGCGCGTAATAAGGAGGCATTTCCTTGCGTGCGGCCGTGGACCCAGGTGTCAGCCTCTCCACATACAGTCCACTTCAGATGCATGTCGTTTGTTGACCATGTTGACCACGCCATGCCGAGAGCATCAGGGCAGTGGACGACGGCGAGGCCTAGGAAGGGAACGACACGGAGCCAGGGAAGACTCGGCAGTTGTTTCCCATGCGGAGGGGAGTATGAGGGTTTACTGGTTCGTCTGCCGTCGCCGGAGAATAACAGCAGGTGTGGGTGAGTAGAGGGATGGCTAGGCCAGCGATGGGAGTACGGTGGGGCGGTGAGGCCTGCGCGGCAGCACAGCCGGCCGCGGAAGGAGGGAGCAGGCAGTCCCGCCGGCGCTTGTTTGAGCGGCTGGAACAGAAAGAGCAGAGATTGAAGAAGCACGACGACCATTGGATGGACATCCAACAGTCACTGCTTGTGCGTCAACCTTTTTTTAGGAAAGCCTCAAATTTTTGGAAAACAGCATACAACCCATCTATCATTATTTCTAATAATTTACAGCCCATTTGCTAATTCTTAAGGTTTTTTGGAGCCCATATTCTTTTTGGAGTCAATTACACCACTAGTGCTAAAACTTGGCGTAAAAAATCACTTTAGTGCCAGAACTTGTGACATACATTGAATTGATGCTACAACTTGGCTTTGACGTGCGTATATGGTGCAAATCACATTTATATACAGACACAGTGCTGACTGGGCACGCCATGTGGCGTGGGGCCCGCTATCGGTCAGTGAACGTTAGAGATAGGGCGTGTGGCCTGGTATTTTATGGGAAACCCCTCGGAATTCTTTTTTCTCACGGTAAAGTTCCTGACAGGTGTTTGTCCATCTGTAGCAAATTATGTACAAAAATGACAGCCTATGGAATTTGAACACATGACCTGCAGCATCAAGGGGCAGGTGGCTAACCATTGCTCACACAAGCATATGATATTGTAACTAAAAACGCACGTTATATATCATGTGGCCGTAATCTAGCTGGAGACCCTTCACCATTCTGCAGTTTTTTTAATCGTGTGTCATGCTTTAAGATTTTTTATTTTTCTATATATATTTTAATAAACGTTTAGATAAGTTTCAAATTTTCACGGTTTTAACAAAATATTAATGTCTGTTCATGCTTTAAGAAATTTACATATTTTTATAAATGTGTATATAAGTTAAAAAATGTCCATAGTTTAATAAAAATACTCATATAGTCTATAAAAGTGTTCATGATTTAAGAAACATATATTCATATAATGTAAAAATAGTTGGTTGGGATTCAAACCAGCAAAATGTAGTCATCAGGTGCGCGTGGCCACCACCCCAGTCAACATCATTATTTTTTCCAGAAATGTAAGTACATAAATTATAATATTATGTTATAAATAATATAATAATATACATTGTACAATGATTCACATATTATTTCATAAATTATCCATATGATTAAATTATAAATAAAAAATTATGCACATAATAATTTTCATATTCTATAAAAGAATCAAAGTAATTTATATTGTCTATATACTTAAAAAATTCTAATATGTATTTAAGATGTTCATGCTCTTAACAAATTTTTTATCTATTATATAAAATTATTCATTTTTATTCTACAATTTATTTTATTTATAACACACAATTATAACTTACATATAATTTACATTTTTGGTAAAAAAATATCAGTGCAAAATGGGCCGGTCCATTTTTGCATATATTTTTCTCGCTGACAGATGGACCTTACACGTGTGAGGGAACTTCTCGTTAGAAAAAATAATTTCGAGGGGTTTTTTCACAAAATAACCGGCCACACGTCGTACCTCTACCATTCTGTGGATGACAGCAGGCCCCACACCATGTGGCGTGCCAAGTCAGCATTGTTTTCGTTTACAAATGCGCTTTGCACCGTACATGTATGCCAAAGCCAAGTTATAGCACCAGTTCAATGTATGCCACAAGTTTTGGCACTAAACTGATTTTTCATGCCAAGTTATGGCATTGGTGGTGTAATTGACTCTTCTTTTTGTTAGTATTACAACCCATATTGTGGCCACGGTTAAAAAATTATATGAAATTTTGCATATTTCGGTGTTGTCCGAACTGTTTTTAATCTTGAAATTTCGAGTCACATTCAAACTGATTTTAAAAATAAATGTATATCAATAAAAAATCCAACAAATTGTCCACGCATAAAAATCAATGCAATTTAAAATCTTGAAATGAATTTTTTTTTTGAAACTAATTGCCCGTTTGATGTGTTTTAAAAATGTACAGTCCATTTCTCATTACTGGTAGGCCATTTTCTCGGCCAGCCGAATGAAACTCTCCTCGTCTTGAAAGATTTGCAGCCCAACAGACCTGACAAAGCTACTTACTTGACAAATCAACAAAAAACTGGGCTAGCCATTTTCAGAAAGAAAAAAAACTACCAGGCTGGTCTGTGGTAAACATAAAAGAAAAGGCTGTCTAGACAGGCCAGAGTGCACCACACAGCCTAGTTGACACCTTGCTTCCGTCTCAAAAACAAATTAGATAAATGTCACTCCAATTATGGCAATACATTAAAATGTCACTGCAATTTCCAAACTTTGAAAAATGCCACTGCAATTTTTGCAAACTTTGAAAAACGTCACTGCAATTTTTGCAAACTTTGAAAAACGTCACTCCAGACTTCAAAAAATGCCACTGGAAATGGCATGAAATGGGATTTTTCAAAGTTTGGAAATTGCAGTGGCATTTCTCGGAATCACCCGATTTGGAGTGGCATTTATCAAATTAACCCAAAACAAAAATAACTGGGCAAGCTGCTGGGTCCATGGTGTCAGCCGCTCATTGTGCAATTCTCTCGTTTATTGACTACGTTGACAATGGCATGGGACCCAGATGTCAGAAATCCATTAGGAGGAGCCATTTTTTTATTGGCTTGAAATAAGGAGGCACTTGCTTGCGTACTCCCATGACCTTGGTGGGTCCCTGCTGTCATCCTCTCCACGTACAATTATCTCCTGATTGTGTACGCGTCAACCTGGTAGGCCCACAAGTCAGCCTCTAAACCCGTGACGGACAAATACAACCCATTTAAAAAAATAACAGCACATTCCATACGATCAAACGGAAAGTTCAACATTCAGAGCAAAGTAACAGGTCTGATCCAGATATAGAGTACTGAACTTCCATGTTGACAACCATCATAGCCAAGTTAACTATCTACTCCCACTAATACTCTAGTAGTGTACAAGTACTAACTTACTCTTAGCTAACTAGATGATGCCGGCCGCCATTTGCGGTACACGCTAAACACCAGCACCGGCGTCCCCCGCCTCGCCTCGGACTTGCCAGAGGTGCGATACGGCACGTTGCTCGCGCGCGTTGGCCCTTTCCATGCCGACGTGGTCCACTGAAGCTTCGGCTTCTAAGCGGGAAACCCACATGACGAGCTGGTAGTAAAATTCGGCGTCGCGAACGCGTGCATGCCCGACAGCCTCCAGGGCTATTTGCCGGGCGTCGACCTCCATGTAGTCGGCCCAGTTGCGGGCGCTCTGCTCGCGACTCAGACCGTCGGTGCGCTGCTGCTCCATGTCCCGCTGGCGGCGCAAATCGGCGATACGCTGCTCCTCCACCAGGTGGTCGCGCTCCAACAACTCCTCATACTCCGCATTGCCATCTAAAGACCGATAGAATGCCTCCTCCCTCCGTCCGCCTTCCGATGAAAAACCGAACACTAGTTCCGGCGGTGACCGCCTCCAGCGTCGCCTATCGCGGACGGGCGGGGGCATGGCGGACGTGGCGAGAGCGAGGATAAGTGGCGAGCGACGTCGGGCTGGTGGGGGCTTATGAGGATAGGGCAAGTTTGGTGTCAACGGAGAAGGCCGGGAAACAATAATTATAGGCGGAAGGTAGGCGAACCAGCGTGTCGCGGGAAACACGACGGTCATCGCGGTCATCGGAATTCAATGCATAAGCAGGCATGGCTTAGCGTGCCAGCTTCCCATGGAAAATTAGAAAAACTGAAATTATGACTGTGCCATCCCGTCCCGTTAGTGGTGCGTCCCGTCCGTGTTGGGTCGCACGCCGGCATGGCGGTCAAACGAGTGCACTCAAATAATCCAGGCGAGGTACTCCCTCCTTGTCAAAAATGATTCCACCATGCATCATCTACCTTGGTTGGTGAGATTTTTGAATTAAGCCCTGCAAACCGGAAAGGAGGTAGTACGTGCATGATCCGCTATTTATTCGTGTAGGATCGAGTAGGTCATTTTTTGAATTGAGCCCTGCAAACTGGAAATGAGGTAGTACGTGCGTGATCCGCTATTTATCCGTGTAGGATCGAGTAGGTCGGGTAGTGTACGTGTAGGATCGAGTAGGTCGGATGGTATACGTGTAGGATCGCATTAGTTGATGAACGTTCACTGGGAGATAAGGCATTTGCGAACGTTTTTGCTGGCAGTTTCTTCAGATTCGCATGGCATTTTCTTCAGAGAAGCTTGCCAGTTTCTTCATAGGTAGGCATTTTTATTAAAAAAAACTGCCTCTTCGGATCTTGCGTCACAACTAAAACTGCCAGGAGCGCATTAGTAGGCTAGCTGATCATGTTGTGCTCAATTACTTTGGATGACCCAAACTCTTAAAGATTATGGGATATATGTGAAACATGTTCCATTGCTGTGTGACAATGAAAGTGCTATTAAGATTGCTCACAATCCCATGCAACATTCTTGAACTAAACATATTGAAGTTCGTCATCATTTCATTCGAGACCATGTTGCCAAAGGGGGCATTAATCTTAAGCATGTTCGCACTGATAAGCAATTAGCGGATATATTTACCAAACCGCTTGATGAGAAAGTCTTTTGCCATTTGAGAGGTGAATTGAACATCATTGATGCTTCAAACTTGGAGTAGGAACTCCATTTGGATAATGCAAGGCATGAGCCTTTGACTAATCCTTGATATTTATTTCATGATGATATCTATATGTCTTGGATACTTTTGCACCCTTGCATGCTATCTAACCCTTGTAGGTACTTGTATGAATCTAAATCCATGAGATTGCAACTCACTAACATCTTGAGCAATCTCTACATCACCAAGTCTCTATACAATGATGGTTGAAGTCAAGGAAGCATAAAACCCCTCAAATATATCCTTTGACTCATTATATGTTAAATTTTATGATTGTCATTTTGGACACACAAGTGCTCTTCCTTGCAAAGCTAACCCATGTAGGAAGATGAACTCAAACTCCAAGTGGTGCTCCCAACTCTTGATGAGCTACATCAACCTTGAGCAACCCACACAAGTTCGACTACATGATCAAGATCAACACCACCACCCAAGGTATGCTATTCCATCTTAGAGAAGCTTTACTCCAAGTCATGGGATAAAGCAACTCAACAAGATGTGAATACATCAAGATGCTTTAACGAAAAATGGTAACCCCATTTTGAGCTTAAACGATGAGTATGACCTATGATCAAGTGATCTCACTTGACTCCTAAGTCAATATACTCTAACATAGGTGACTTTGTCGCCGACCAATTCTAGATGAAGTTCTCTTGCATTTCTCTGTGCTCTTGCATTTGCATATTTGTTTCCCCTTTCAAAAAAAACTTCATCTAGATTCCTTTTCTTTTTGTTTCTGCTCTCCATTCTCTGCATCTAATTCCTTGCAAATCCTTGTGAGATCTTAAAGTGCCTAGTGAGCTGAGGTGACAAGTGTTTTACTGTGATGAACTCGGTCACACCGGTCTATTCTCTTCGGCCCAACCGAATTCTTTCGGTGCCACCGAAGCACACAACTCGGTGCTACCGATTTCACTACAGGAAAAACAACTTGCAACTTATTTCTGCAGTCTTTTTGCTCCAGCCCCACTCAATGACTCTTGTTCTCTACCAGCATCAGAGTCGCTTTGCTTTGTGACTCAAGGACCAAACCCTTTTACAATAAAACAAAAATCCAGAAGAGCCCTTCTTGGAAATTGATGTCAAAGGGGGAGAGAGGGATCACATCAAAGCTCAATGCTTAATCATTTCTATAGGGGGAGAGGATACTCAGGGGGAGTGTGTGTAAGAAACCTCAGACCTCGGATGCTTGGTGTTCAAGAGGAGAGAAATTACATGTCTTTAAGAGGGGAAAGACATGTTCATATTTGATCATATTTGATTGCTTGCATTAATTATGTTGTTTTTTCTTTTGCTCTGATTTTCTGTTCCCTATCTTATCCCAATATCCCATGTAAGATTCAGGGGGAGCAAGACATCCAAGGGAAGGAAATCTCTGATGTTATTGCATATCTTTACCTTTGGGGACATGTCTATACCCAATGGGGTACTTAGTACTCACTCTATACATGTCATCCCAGTCTTGGTTCTCTTGTGGTTTCTTTTGTTTGCTCTGGCTAGTAGGTGTATCTGTGTTGTCTAACCTTGTTTACTCAGGTTCATTCCTTCCTAAGCCAACTCAAGACCACAAGGTAAGTATATGCATCACAGTCATGTGTATGAGGATTTCTTGCTGATGTACATACTGTTTGCAAGAAGGATTCATGGGCATGAAGGTACATTTCCTATGTTCACATCATTCGCTCTGATGCATATAGCCAAGATACATGTAACACATGGCTTACTCTGTCATGCTTATGCATTCACATGCTCCTATGTTTCATATTTACATGATTGCATACATGTAGGGGGAGCCTTTGCATGTTACATGTCTTTCCAAAGCTTTGCTTATTGCTCTCTATATCTTTACCTAAAGCTTTGATGTATGTTGTCATCAATTACCAAAAAGGGGGAGATTGAAAGCACAAGTGCTCCCTGGGTGATTTTGTTAATTAATGTCAACATATCTCTTGTTGGACTAATGCTTCTACCTAGTATGTTTCAGATAAGTTCAACAATGGAGTGGCATGGACAAGAGGATGTGGAAACCCTTCAAGATGCTAAGGACAAAGGATTGGCTCAAGCTCAAAGCTCAGGACTCTACATTTTCTATTTAGTGATCCAAGATCACATTGAGTCCATAGGAAAAGCCAATACTATTAAGAAGGGATGAGGTGTTGCTTAATGGCTTGCTTGCTCAAAGTGCTTAGTGATATGCTCCAAAGCCCTCAACCACTTTCTCACTTCCACATATGTCCTAATCCAAAAAAGTCGAACTCGGCCCCACCAAAATTTCATATCCGGAGCCACTGAGTTCAGTTGTCATAGCCACTGCCAGAAACCCTAATCAGTTCGGTCTCACCGATGGGATCTCGGTCTCACCGAGATGGGCTTGCAAACTCTCTGTTGTCTGTTGCAATAATTTCGGTCCCACTGAGTTTGCAACCGGCCCCACCGAGTTTGCTTGGCCAACTTTCTGTTTCGCTTATTACCCAAATCGGTCCCACCAAGTTTTGCATTTACCCAAACCCTAGCACATCGGTCCCACCGAGTTGATCCAGTCGGTCCCACCGAGAATCCTAACGTTCACATTTTGAACTAAATCGGTCCGACCGAGTTCTCTGAATCGGTCCCACCGAGTTTGGTGATTTGTGTGTAACGGTCAGATTTTGTGTGGAGGCTATAAATAACCCTCCACCCACTCTTCATTCGTGGAGAGAGCCATCAGAACATGCCTACACTTCCAATACATATTTTCTGAGAGAGAACCACCTACACTTGTGTTGAGGTCAAGATATTGCATTCCAACCACATAAATCTTGATCTCTAGCCTTCCCCAAGTTGCTTTCCACTCAAATCTTCTTTCTACCAAATACAAATCCTGTGAGAGAGAGTTGAGTGTTGGGGAGACTATCATTTGAAGCACAAGAGCAAGGAGTTCATCATCAACACACCATTTGTTACTTCTTGGAGAGTGGTGTCTCCTAGATTGGCTAGGTGTCACTTGGGAGCCTCCGTCAAGATTGTGGAGTTGAACCAAGGAGTTTGTAAGGGCAAGGAGATCGCCTACTTCGTGAATATCTACCTGAGTGAGGCAAGTCCTTCGTGGGCGACGGCCATGGTGGGATAGACAAGGTTGCTTCTTCGTGGACCCTTCGTGGGTGGAGCCCTTCGTGGACTCGCGCAACCATTACCCTTCGTGGGTTGAAGTCTCCATCAACGTGGATGTACGATAGCACCACCTATCGAAACCACGGATAAAAAATCTCCATGTCTCCAAATTGCGTTTGCACACTCCAATCCCTTCTCTTTACATTGCTGCAACTTGCATGCTTTACTTTCCGCTGCTCATATACTCTTTGTATCCTCCCATGCTTGCTTGATATGTATTGTGAATGTTTAAACTTGTGCTAATACCCCACTTCAACTCA